>NW_028113826.1:0-191439 GCF_964289735.1 Phaethon aethereus | reverse complement strand
GTCCGGACCGGTTTGCGCCGGACGTTGCCGGTCCGGACCGGTTCTGAGCGGTCGTTACCGGTCCGGACCGGTTTGCGCCGGTTCCGACCGGTCCGGACCGCTTTGCGCTGCTTCCGACCGGTCCGGACCGGTTTGCGCCGGTTGTTACCGGTCCGGACCGGTCCAGACCGGTTTGCGCCGGTCGTTACCGGTCTGGACCGGTCCGGACCGGTTCTGAGCGGTCGTTACCGGTCCGGACCGGTTTGCGACGGTTCCGACCGGTCCGGACCGGTTTGCGCCGGTTCCGACCGGTCCGGACCAGTTTGCGCCGGTCGTTACCGGTCCGGACCGGTCCGGACCGGTTTGCGCCGGTCGTTACCGGTCCGGACCGGTCCGGACCGGTTCCGAGCGGTCGTTACCGGTCCGGACCGGTTTGCGCCGGTTCCGACCGGTCCGGACCAGTTTGCGCCGGTCGTTACCGGTCCGGACCGGTCCGGACCGGTTTCCGCCGGTCGTGACCGCTCCGGACCGGTTTGCGCCGGTCCCGGCCGGTCCGGACCGGTTTGCGCCGGTCGTTACCGGTCCGGACCGGTTCTGAGCGGTCGTTACCGGTCCAGACCGGTTTTCGCCGGTCGTGACCGGTCCGGACCGGTTTGCGCCGGTCGTGACCGGTCCGGACCGGTTTGCGCCGGTCGTTACCGGTCCGGACCGGTCCGGACCGGTTTGCGCCGGTCGTTGCCGGTCCGGACCGGTTCTGAGCGGTCGTTACCGGTCCGGACCAGTTTGCGCCGGTTCCGACCGGTCCGGACCGGTTTGCGCCGGTTCCGACCGGTCCGGACCGGTTTGCGCCGGTCGTGACCGGTCCGGACCGCTCCGGACCGGTTCTGAGCGGTCGTTCCCGGTCCGGACCGGTTTGCGCCGGTTCCGACCGGTCCGGACCGGTTTGCGCCGGTCGTGACCGGTCCGGACCGGTTTGCGCCGGTCGTTACCGGTCCGGACCGGTTCTGAGCGGTCGTTACCGGTCCGGAGCGGTTTGCGCCGGTTCCGACCGGTCCGGACCGGTCCGGACCGGTTTGCGCCGGTCGTTACCGGTCCGGACCGGTTCTGAGCGGTCGTTACCGGTCCGGACCGGTTTGCGCCGGTCGTTACCGGTCCGGACCGGTTTGCGCCGGTTCCGACCGGTCCGGACCGGTTTGCGCCGGTTCCGACCGGTCCGGACCGGTTTGCGCCGGTCGTGACCGGTCCGGACCGGTTTGCGCCGGTCGTTACCGGTCCGGACCGGTCCGGACCGGTTCTCAGCGGTCGTTACCGGTCCGGACCGGTTTGCGCCGGTTCCAAACGGTCCGGACCGGTTTGCGCCGGTTCCGACCGCTCCGGACCGGTCCGGACCGGTTCTGAGCGGTCGTTACCGGTCCGGACCGGTTTGCGCCGGTTCCAACCGGTCCGGACCGGTTTGCGCCGGTTCCGACCGGTCCGGACCGGTTTGCGCCGGTCGTGAACGGTCCGGACCGGTCCGGACCGGTTTTCGCCGGTCGTGACCGGTCCGGACCGGTCCGGACCGGTTTCCGCCGGTTCCGACCGGTCCGGACCGGTTTGCGCCGGTCGTTACCGGTCCGGACCGGTCCGGACCGGTTTGCGCCGGTCGTTACCGGTCCGGACCGGTCCGGACCGGATTTGAGCGGTCGTTACCGGTCCGGACCGGTTTGCGCCGGTTCCGACCGGTCCGGACCGGTTTTCGCCGGTCGTGACCGGTCCGGACCGGTTTGCGCCGGTCGTTACCGGTCCGGACCGGTCCGGACCGGTTTGCGCCGGTCGTTACCGGTCCGGACCGGTCCGGACCGGTTCTGAGCGGTCGTTACCGGTCCGGACCGGTTTGCGCCGGTTCCGACCGGTCCGGACCGGTTTGCGCCGGTCGTTACCGGTCCGGACCGGTCCGGACCGGTTTGCGCCGGTCGTTACCGGTCCGAACCGGTCCGGACCGGTTCTGAGCGGTCGTTACCGGTCCGGACCGGTTTGCGCCGGTTCCGAACGGTCCGGACCGGTTTGCGCCGGTCGTGACCGGTCCGGACCGCTTTGCGCCGGTCGTTACCGGTCCGGACCGGTCCGGACCGGTTCTGAGCGGTCGTTACCGGTCCGGACCGGTTTGCGCCGGTTCCGACCGGTCCGGACCGGTTTGCGCCGGTCGTGACCGCTCCGGACCGGTTTGCGCCGGTCCCGACCGGTCCGGACCGGTTTGCGCCGGTCGTGACCGGTCCGGACCGGTTTGCGCCGGTCGTTACCGGTCCGGACCGGTCCGGACCGGTTCTCAGCGGTCGTTACCGGTCCGGACCGGTTTGCGCCGCTCCCGACCGGTCCGGACCGGTTCTGAGCGGTCGTTACCGGTCCGGACCGGTTTTCGCCGGTCGTGACCGGTCCGGACCGGTTTGCGCCGGTCGTGACCGGTCCGGACCGCTCCGGTCCGGTTCTGAGCGGTCGTTCCCGGTCCGGACCGGTTTGCGCCGGTTCCGACCGGTCTGGACCGGTTTGCGCCGGTCGTGACCGCTCCGGACCAGTTTGCGCCGGTCCCGACCGGTCCGGACCGGTTTGCGCCGGTCGTTACCGGTCCGGACCGGTTCTGAGCGGTCGTTACCAGTCCGGACCGGTTTTCGCCGGTCGTGACCGGTCCGGACCGGTTTGCGCCGGTTCCGACCGGTCCGGACCGGTTTGCGCCGGTCGTTACCGGTCCGGACCGGTCTGGACCGGTTCTGAGCGGTCGTTCCCGGTCTGGACCGGTTTGCGATGGTTCCGACCGGTCCGGACCGGCTTGCGCCGGTCGTTACCGGTCCGGACCGGTTCTGAGCGGTCGTTCCCGGTCCGGACCGGTTTGCGCCGGTTCCGACCGGTCCGGACCGGTTTGCGCCGGTTCCGACCGGTCCGGACCAGTTTGCGCCGGTCGTTACCGGTCCGGACCGGTCCGGACCAGTTTGCGCCGGTCGTTACCGGTCCGGACCGGTCCGGACCGGTTTGCGCCGGTCGTTACCGGTCCGGACCGGTTCTGAGCGGTCGTTACCGGTCCGGACCGGTTTGCGCCGGTTCCGACCGGTCCGGACCGGTTTGCGCCGGTTCCGACCGGTCCGGACCAGTTTGCGCCGGTCGTTACCGGTCCGGACCGGTCCGGACCGGTTTGCGCCGGTCGTTACCGGTCCGGACCGGTTCTGAGCGGTCGTTACCGGTCCAGACCGGTTTTCGCCGGTCGTGACCGGTCCGGACCGGTTTGCGCCGGTCGTGACCGGTCCGGACCGGTTTGCGCCGGTCGTTGCCGGTCCGGACCGGTTCTGAGCGGTCGTTACCGGTCCGGACCAGTTTGCGCCGGTTCCGACCGGTCCGGACCGGTTTGCGCCGGTTCCGACCGGTCCGGACCGGTTTGCGCCGGTCGTGACCGGTCCGGACCGCTCCGGACCGGTTCTGAGCGGTCGTTCCCGGTCCGGACCGGTTTGCGCCGGTTCCGACCGGTCCGGACCGGTTTGCGCCGGTCGTTACCGGTCCGGACCGGTTCTGAGCGGTCGTTACCGGTCCGGACCGGTTTGCGCCGGTCGTTACCGGTCCGGACCGGTTCTGAGCGGTCGTTACCGGTCCGGACCGGTTTTCGCCGGTCGTGACCGGTCCGGACCGGTTTGCGCCGGTCGTGACCGGTCCGGACCGGTTTGCGCCGGTCGTGACCGGTCCGGACCGGTTTGCGCCGGTCGTGACCGGTCCGGACCGGTTTGCGCCGGTCGTTGCCGGTCCGGACCGGTTCTGAGCGGTCGTTACCGGTCCGGACCAGTTTGCGCCGGTTCCGACCGGTCCGGACCGGTTTGCGCCGGTTCCGACCGGTCCGGACCGGTTTGCGCCGGTCGTGACCGGTCCGGACCGGTTTGCGCCGGTCGTTACCGGTCCGGACCGGTCTGGACCGGTTCTGAGCGGTCGTTACCGGTCCGGACCGGTTTGCGCCGGTTCCGACCGGTCCGGACCGGTTTGCGCCGGTCGTTACCGGTCCGGACCGGTTCTGAGCGGTCGTTACCGGTCCGGACCGGTTTGCGCCGGTCGTTACCGGTCCGGACCGGTTCTGAGCGGTCGTTACCGGTCCGGACCGGTTTGCGCCGGTCGTTACCGGTCCGGACCGGTTCTGAGCGGTCGTTACCGGTCCGGACCGGTTTGCCCCGGTCCCGACCGGTCCGGACCGGTTTGCGCCGGTTGTTACCGGTCCGGAACGGTCCGGACCGGTTCTGAGCGGTCGTTACCGGTCCGGACCGGTCCGGACCGGTTCTGAGCGGTCGTTCCCGGTCCGGACCGGTTTGCGCCGGTTCCGACCGGTCTGGACCGGTTTGCGACGGTTCCGACCGGTCCGGACCGGTTTGCGCCGGTCGTGACCAGTCCGGACCGCTCCGGACCGGTTCTGAGCGGTCGTTCCCGGTCCGGACCGGTTTGCGCCGGTTCCGACCGGTCTGGACCGGTTTGCGCCGGTCGTGACCGGTCCGGACCGGTTTGCGCCGGTTCCGACCGGTCCGGACCGGTTTGCGCCGGTCGTGACCGGTCCGGACCGGTTTGCGCCGGTCGTTACCGGTCCGGACCGGTCCGGACCGGTTTGCGCCGGTCGTTACCGGTCCGGACCGGTCCGGACCGGTTTGCGCCGGTCGTTACCGGTCCGGACCGGTCCGGACCGGTTTGCGCCGGTCGTTACCGGTCCGGACCGGTTCTGAGCGGTCGTTACCGGTCCGGACCGGTTTGCGCCGGTTCCGACCGGTCCGGAACGGTTTGCGCTGCTTCCGACCGGTCCGGACCGGTTTGCGCCGGTTGTTACCGGTCCGGACTGGTTCTGAGCGGTCGTTACCGGTCCGGACCGGTTTGCGCCGGTTCCGACCGGTCCGGACCGGTTTGCGCTGCTTCCGACCGGTCCGGACCGGTTTGCGCCGGTCGTTACCGGTCCGGACCGGTCCGGACCGGTTTGCGCCGGTCGTTACCGGTCCGGACCGGTCCGGACCGGTTCTGAGCGGTCGTTACCGGTCCGGACCGGTTTGCGCCGGTTCCGACGGGTCCGGACCGGTTTGCGCTGCTTCCGACCGGTCCGGACCGGTTTGCGCCGGTCGTTACCGGTCCGGACCGGACCGGACCGGTTTGCGCCGGTCGTTACCGGTCCGGACCGGTCCGGACCGGTTTGCGCCGGTCGTTACCGGTCCGGACCGGTTTGCGCCGGTTCCGACCGGTCCGGACCGGTTTGCGCCGGTCGTGACCGGTCCGGACCGGTTTGCGCCGGTTCCGACCGGTCCGGACCGGTTTGCGCCGCTTCCGACCGGTCCGGACCAGTTTGCGCCGGTCGTTACAGGTCCGGACCGGTCCGGACCGGTTTGCGCCGGTCGTTACCGGTCCGGACCGGTTCTGAGCGGTCGTTACCGCTCCGGACCGGTTTGCGCCGGTTCCGACCGGTCCGGACCGGTTTGCGCTGCTTCCGACCGGTCCGGACCGGTTTGCGCCGGTCGTTACCGGTCCGGACCGGTCCGGACCGGTTTGCGCCGGTCGTTACCGGTCCGGACCGGTCCGGACCGGTTTGCGCCGGTCGTTACCGGTCCGGACCGGTCCGGACCGGTTTGCGCCGGTCGTTACCGGTCCGGACCGCTTCTGATCGGTCGTTACCGGTCCGGACCGGTTTGCGCCGGTTCCGACCGGTCCGGACCGGTTTGCGCTGCTTCCGACCGGTCCGGACCGGTTTGCGCCGGTCGTTACCGGTCCGGACTGGTTCTGAGCGGTCGTTACCGGTCCGGACCGGTTTGCGCCGGTTCCGACCGGTCCGGACCGGTTTGCGCTGCTTCCGACCGGTCCGAACCGGTTTGCGCCGGTCGTTACCGGTCCGGACCGGTCCGGACCGGTTTGCGCCTGTCGTTACCGGTCCGGACCGGTCCGGACCGGTTCTGAGCGGTCGTTACCGGTCCGGACCGGTTTGCGACGGTTCCGACCGGTCCGGACCGGTTTGCGCCGGTCGTGACCAGTCCGGACCGCTCCGGACCGGTTCTGAGCGGTCGTTCCCGGTCCGGACCGGTTTGCGCCGGTTCCGACCGGTCCGGACCGGTTTGCGCCGGTCGTGACCGGTCCGGACTGGTTTGCGCCGGTTCCGACCGGTCTGGACCGGTTTGCGCCGGTTCCGACCGGTCCGGACCGGTTCTGAGCGGTCGTTACCGGTCCGGACCGGTTTGCGCCGGTCGTTACCGGTCCGGACCGGTTTGCGCCGGTTCCGACCGGTCCGGACCGGTTTGCGCCGGTCGTGACCGGTCCGGACCGGTTTGCGCCGGTCGTTACCGGTCCGGACCGGTCCGGACCGGTTTGCGCCGGTCGTTACCGGTCCGGACCAGTCCGGACCGGTTCTGAGCGGTCGTTACCGCTCCGGACCGGTTAGCGCCGGTTCCGACCGGTCCGGACCGGTTTGCGCCGGTCGTGACCGGTCCGGACCGGTTTGCGCCGGTCGTTACCCGTCCGGACCGGTTCTGAGCGGTCGTTACCGGTCCGGACCGGTTTGCGCCGGTTCCGACCGGTCCGGACCGGTTTGCGCTGCTTCCGACCGGTCCGGACCGGTTTGCGCCGGTTCCGACCGGTCCGGACCGGTTTGCGCCGCTTCCGACCGGTCCGGACCAGTTTGCGCCGGTCGTTACCGGTCCGGACCGGTTCTGAGCGGTCGTTACCGCTCCGGACCGGTTTGCGCCGGTTCCGACCGGTCTGGACCGGTTTGCGCCGGTTCCGACCGGTCCGGACCGGTTTGCGCCGCTTCCGACCGGTCCGGACCAGTTTGCGCCGGTCGTTACCGGTCCGGACCGGTCCGGACCGGTTTGCGCCGGTCGTTACCGGTCCGGACCGGTTCTGAGCGGTCGTTACCGCTCCGGACCGGTTTGCGCCGGTTCCGACCGGTCCGGACCGGTTCTGAGCGGTCGTTACCGGTCCGGACCGGTTTGCGCCGGTCGTTACCGGTCCGGACCGGTTTGCGCCGGTTCCGACCGGTCCGGACCGGTTTGCGCCGGTCGTGACCGGTCCGGACCGGTTTGCGCCGGTCGTTACCGGTCCGGACCGGTCCGGACCGGTTTGCGCCGGTCGTTACCGGTCCGGACCAGTCCGGACCGGTTCTGAGCGGTCGTTACCGCTCCGGACCGGTTAGCGCCGGTTCCGACCGGTCCGGACCGGTTTGCGCTGCTTCCGACCGGTCCGGACCGGTTTGCGCCGGTCGTTACCGGTCCGGACCGGTCCGGACCGGTTTGCGCCGGTCGTTACCGGTCCGGACCGGTCCGGACCGGTTTGCGCCGGTCGTTACCGGTCCGGACCGGTTCTGAGCGGTCGTTACCGGTCCGGACCGGTTTGCGCCGGTTCCGACCGGTCCGGACCGGTTTGCGCTGCTTCCGACCGGTCCGGACCGGTTTGCGCCGGTCGTTACCGGTCCGGACTGGTTCTGAGCGGTCGTTACCGGTCCGGACCGGTTTGCGCCGGTTCCGACCGGTCCGGACCGGTTTGCGCTGCTTCCGACCGGTCCGGACCGGTTTGCGCCGGTCGTTACCGGTCCGGACCGGTCCGGACCGGTTTGCGCCGGTCGTTACCGGTCCGGACCGGTCCGGACCGGTTCTGAGCGGTCGTTACCGGTCCGGACCGGTTTGCGACGGTTCCGACCGGTCCGGACCGGTTTGCGCTGCTTCCGACCGGTCCGGACCGGTTTGCGCCGGTCGTTACCGGTCCGGACCGGTCCGGACCGGTTTGCGCCGGTCGTTACCGGTCCGGACCGGTCCGGACCGGTTTGCGCCGGTCGTTACCGGTCCGGACCGGTTCTGAGCGGTCGTTACCGGTCCGGACCGGTTTGCGCCGGTTCCGACCGGTCCGGACCGGTTTGCGCCGGTCGTTACCGGTCCGGACCGGTTCTGAGCGGTCGTTACCGCTCCGGACCGGTTTGCGCCGGTTCCGACCGGTCCGGACCGGTTTGCGCTGCTTCCGACCGGTCCGGACCGGTTTGCGCCGGTCGTTACCGGTCCGGACCGGTCCGGACCGGTTTGCGCCGGTCGTTACCGGTCCGGACCGGTCCGGACCGGTTTGCGCCGGTCGTTACCGGTCCGGACCGGTTCTGAGCGGTCGTTACCGGTCCGGACCGGTTTGCGCCGGTTCCGACCGGTCCGGACCGGTTTGCGCTGCTTCCGACCGGTCCGGACCGGTTTGCGCCGGTCGTTACCGGTCCGGACTGGTTCTGAGCGGTCGTTACCGGTCCGGACCGGTTTGCGCCGGTTCCGACCGGTCCGGACCGGTTTGCGCTGCTTCCGACCGGTCCGGACGGGTTTGCGCCGGTCGTTACCGGTCCGGACCGGTCCGGACCGGTTTGCGCCGGTCGTTACCGGTCCGGACCGGTCCGGACCGGTTCTGAGCGGTCGTTACCGGTCCGGACCGGTTTGCGCCGGTTCCGACCGGTCCGGACCGGTTTGCGCTGCTTCCGACCGGTCCGGACCGGTTTGCGCCGGTCGTTACCGGTCCGGACCGGTCCGGACCGGTTTGCGCCTGTCGTTACCGGTCCGGACCGGTTTGCGACGGTTCCGACCGGTCCGGACCGGTTTGCGCCGGTCGTGACCAGTCCGGACCGCTCCGGACCGGTTCTGAGCGGTCGTTCCCGGTCCGGACCGGTTTGCGCCGGTTCCGACCGGTCTGGACCGGTTTGCGCCGGTCGTGACCGGTCCGGACCGGTTTGCGCCGGTTCCGACCGGTCCGGACCGGTTTGCGCCGGTCGTGACCGGTCCGGACCGGTTTGCGCCGGTCGTTACCGGTCCGGACCGGTCCGGACCGGTTTGCGCCGGTCGTTACCGGTCCGGACCGGTCCGGACCGGTTTGCGCCGGTCGTTACCGGTCCGGACCGGTCCGGACCGGTTTGCGCCGGTCGTTACCGGTCCGGACCGGTTCTGAGCGGTCGTTACCGGTCCGGACCGGTTTGCGCCGGTTCCGACCGGTCCGGAACGGTTTGCGCTGCTTCCGACCGGTCCGGACCGGTTTGCGCCGGTTGTTACCGGTCCGGACTGGTTCTGAGCGGTCGTTACCGGTCCGGACCGGTTTGCGCCGGTTCCGACCGGTCCGGACCGGTTTGCGCTGCTTCCGACCGGTCCGGACCGGTTTGCGCCGGTCGTTACCGGTCCGGACCGGTCCGGACCGGTTTGCGCCGGTCGTTACCGGTCCGGACCGGTCCGGACCGGTTCTGAGCGGTCGTTACCGGTCCGGACCGGTTTGCGCCGGTTCCGACGGGTCCGGACCGGTTTGCGCTGCTTCCGACCGGTCCGGACCGGTTTGCGCCGGTCGTTACCGGTCCGGACCGGACCGGACCGGTTTGCGCCGGTCGTTACCGGTCCGGACCGGTCCGGACCGGTTTGCGCCGGTCGTTACCGGTCCGGACCGGTTTGCGCCGGTTCCGACCGGTCCGGACCGGTTTGCGCCGGTCGTTACCGGTCCGGACCGGTTCTGAGCGGTCGTTACCGGTCCAGACCGGTTTTCGCCGGTCGTGACCGGTCCGGACCGGTTTGCGCCGGTCGTGACCGGTCCGGACCGGTTTGCGCCGGTCGTTGCCGGTCCGGACCGGTTCTGAGCGGTCGTTACCGGTCCGGACCAGTTTGCGCCGGTTCCGACCGGTCCGGACCGGTTTGCGCCGGTTCCGACCGGTCCGGACCGGTTTGCGCCGGTCGTGACCGGTCCGGACCGCTCCGGACCGGTTCTGAGCGGTCGTTCCCGGTCCGGACCGGTTTGCGCCGGTTCCGACCGGTCCGGACCGGTTTGCGCCGGTCGTGACCGGTCCGGACCGGTTTGCGCCGGTCGTTACCGGTCCGGACCGGTCTGGACCGGTTCTGAGCGGTCGTTACCGGTCCGGACCGGTTTGCGCCGGTTCCGACCGGTCCGGACCGGTTTGCGCCGGTCGTTACCGGTCCGGACCGGTTCTGAGCGGTCGTTACCGGTCCGGACCGGTGTGCGCCGGTCGTTACCGGTCCGGACCGGTTCTGAGCGGTCGTTACCGGTCCGGACCGGTTTGCGCCGGTCGTTACCGGTCCGGAACGGTCCGGACCGGTTCTGAGCGGTCGTTACCGGTCCGGACCGGTCCGGACCGGTTCTGAGCGGTCGTTCCCGGTCCGGACCGGTTTGCGCCGGTTCCGACCGGTCTGGACCGGTTTGCGACGGTTCCGACCGGTCCGGACCGGTTTGCGCCGGTCGTGACCAGTCCGGACCGCTCCGGACCGGTTCTGAGCGGTCGTTCCCGGTCCGGACCGGTTTGCGCCGGTTCCGACCGGTCTGGACCGGTTTGCGCCGGTCGTGACCGGTCCGGACCGGTTTGCGCCGGTTCCGACCGGTCCGGACCGGTTTGCGCCGGTCGTGACCGGTCCGGACCGGTTTGCGCCGGTCGTTACCGGTCCGGACCGGTCCGGACCGGTTTGCGCCGGTCGTTACCGGTCCGGACCGGTTCTGAGCGGTCGTTACCGGTCCGGACCGGTTTGCGCCGGTTCCGACCGGTCCGGAACGGTTTGCGCTGCTTCCGACCGGTCCGGACCGGTTTGCGCCGGTTGTTACCGGTCCGGACTGGTTCTGAGCGGTCGTTACCGGTCTGGACCGGTTTGCGCCGGTTCCGACCGGTCCGGACCGGTTTGCGCTGCTTCCGACCGGTCCGGACCGGTTTGCGCCGGTCGTTACCGGTCCGGACCGGTCCGGACCGGTTTGCGCCGGTCGTTACCGGTCCGGACCGGTCCGGACCGGTTCTGAGCGGTCGTTACCGGTCCGGACCGGTTTGCGCCGGTTCCGACGGGTCCGGACCGGTTTGCGCTGCTTCCGACCGGTCCGGACCGGTTTGCGCCGGTCGTTACCGGTCCGGACCGGACCGGACCGGTTTGCGCCGGTCGTTACCGGTCCGGACCGGTCCGGACCGGTTTGCGCCGGTCGTTACCGGTCCGGACCGGTTTGCGCCGGTTCCGACCGGTCCGGACCGGTTTGCGCCGGTCGTGACCGGTCCGGACCGGTTTGCGCCGGTTCCGACCGGTCCGGACCGGTTTGCGCCGCTTCCGACCGGTCCGGACCAGTTTGCGCCGGTCGTTACAGGTCCGGACCGGTCCGGACCGGTTTGCGCCGGTCGTTACCGGTCCGGACCGGTTCTGAGCGGTCGTTACCGCTCCGGACCGGTTTGCGCCGGTTCCGACCGGTCCGGACCGGTTTGCGCTGCTTCCGACCGGTCCGGACCGGTTTGCGCCGGTCGTTACCGGTCCGGACCGGTCCGGACCGGTTTGCGCCGGTCGTTACCGGTCCGGACCGGTCCGGACCGGTTTGCGCCGGTCGTTACCGGTCCGGACCGGTCCGGACCGGTTTGCGCCGGTCGTTACCGGTCCGGACCGCTTCTGATCGGTCGTTACCGGTCCGGACCGGTTTGCGCCGGTTCCGACCGGTCCGGACCGGTTTGCGCTGCTTCCGACCGGTCCGGACCGGTTTGCGCCGGTCGTTACCGGTCCGGACTGGTTCTGAGCGGTCGTTACCGGTCCGGACCGGTTTGCGCCGGTTCCGACCGGTCCGGACCGGTTTGCGCTGCTTCCGACCGGTTCCGACCGGTCCGGACCGGTTTGCGCTGCTTCCGACCGGTCCGAACCGGTTTGCGCCGGTCGTTACCGGTCCGGACCGGTCCGGACCGGTTTGCGCCTGTCGTTACCGGTCCGGACCGGTCCGGACCGGTTCTGAGCGGTCGTTACCGGTCCGGACCGGTTTGCGACGGTTCCGACCGGTCCGGACCGGTTTGCGCCGGTCGTGACCAGTCCGGACCGCTCCGGACCGGTTCTGAGCGGTCGTTCCCGGTCCGGACCGGTTTGCGCCGGTTCCGACCGGTCCGGACCGGTTTGCGCCGGTCGTGACCGGTCCGGACTGGTTTGCGCCGGTTCCGACCGGTCTGGACCGGTTTGCGCCGGTTCCGACCGGTCCGGACCGGTTCTGAGCGGTCGTTACCGGTCCGGACCGGTTTGCGCCGGTCGTTACCGGTCCGGACCGGTTTGCGCCGGTTCCGACCGGTCCGGACCGGTTTGCGCCGGTCGTGACCGGTCCGGACCGGTTTGCGCCGGTCGTTACCGGTCCGGACCGGTCCGGACCGGTTTGCGCCGGTCGTTACCGGTCCGGACCAGTCCGGACCGGTTCTGAGCGGTCGTTACCGCTCCGGACCGGTTAGCGCCGGTTCCGACCGGTCCGGACCGGTTTGCGCCGGTCGTGACCGGTCCGGACCGGTTTGCGCCGGTCGTTACCCGTCCGGACCGGTTCTGAGCGGTCGTTACCGGTCCGGACCGGTTTGCGCCGGTTCCGACCGGTCCGGACCGGTTTGCGCTGCTTCCGACCGGTCCGGACCGGTTTGCGCCGGTCGTTACCGGTCCGGACCGGTCCGGACCGGTTCTGAGCGGTCGTTACCGCTCCGGACCGGTTTGCGCCGGTTCCGACCGGTCTGGACCGGTTTGCGCCGGTTCCGACCGGTCCGGACCGGTTTGCGCCGCTTCCGACCGGTCCGGACCAGTTTGCGCCGGTCGTTACCGGTCCGGACCGGTCCGGACCGGTTTGCGCCGGTCGTTACCGGTCCGGACCGGTTCTGAGAGGTCGTTACCGCTCCGGACCGGTTTGCGCCGGTTCCGACCGGTCCGGACCGGTTCTGAGCGGTCGTTACCGGTCCGGACCGGTTTGCGCCGGTCGTTACCGGTCCGGACCGGTTTGCGCCGGTTCCGACCGGTCCGGACCGGTTTGCGCCGGTCGTGACCGGTCCGGACCGGTTTGCGCCGGTCGTTACCGGTCCGGACCAGTCCGGACCGGTTCTGAGCGGTCGTTACCGCTCCGGACCGGTTAGCGCCGGTTCCGACCGGTCCGGACCGGTTTGCGCTGCTTCCGACCGGTCCGGACCGGTTTGCGCCGGTCGTTACCGGTCCGGACCGGTCCGGACCGGTTTGCGCCGGTCGTTACCGGTCCGGACCGGTCCGGACCGGTTTGCGCCGGTCGTTACCGGTCCGGACCGGTCCGGACCGGTTTGCGCCGGTCGTTACCGGTCCGGACCGGTTCTGAGAGGTCGTTACCGCTCCGGACCGGTTTGCGCCGGTTCCGACCGGTCCGGACCGGTTCTGAGCGGTCGTTACCGGTCCGGACCGGTTTGCGCCGGTCGTTACCGGTCCGGACCGGTTTGCGCCGGTTCCGACCGGTCCGGACCGGTTTGCGCCGGTCGTGACCGGTCCGGACCGGTTTGCGCCGGTCGTTACCGGTCCGGACCGGTCCGGACCGGTTTGCGCCGGTCGTTACCGGTCCGGACCAGTCCGGACCGGTTCTGAGCGGTCGTTACCGCTCCGGACCGGTTAGCGCCGGTTCCGACCGGTCCGGACCGGTTTGCGCTGCTTCCGACCGGTCCGGACCGGTTTGCGCCGGTCGTTACCGGTCCGGACCGGTCCGGACCGGTTTGCGCCGGTCGTTACCGGTCCGGACCGGTCCGGACCGGTTTGCGCCGGTCGTTACCGGTCCGGACCGGTTCTGAGCGGTCGTTACCGGTCCGGACCGGTTTGCGCCGGTTCCGACCGGTCCGGACCGGTTTGCGCTGCTTCCGACCGGTCCGGACCGGTTTGCGCCGGTCGTTACCGGTCCGGACTGGTTCTGAGCGGTCGTTACCGGTCCGGACCGGTTTGCGCCGGTTCCGACCGGTCCGGACCGGTTTGCGCTGCTTCCGACCGGTCCGGACCGGTTTGCGCCGGTCGTTACCGGTCCGGACCGGTCCGGACCGGTTTGCGCCGGTCGTTACCGGTCCGGACCGGTCCGGACCGGTTCTGAGCGGTCGTTACCGGTCCGGACCGGTTTGCGACGGTTCCGACCGGTCCGGACCGGTTTGCGCTGCTTCCGACCGGTCCGGACCGGTTTGCGCCGGTCGTTACCGGTCCGGACCGGTCCGGACCGGTTTGCGCCGGTCGTTACCGGTCCGGACCGGTCCGGACCGGTTTGCGCCGGTCGTTACCGGTCCGGACCGGTTCTGAGCGGTCGTTACCGGTCCGGACCGGTTTGCGCCGGTTCCGACCGGTCCGGACCGGTTTGCGCCGGTCGTTACCGGTCCGGACCGGTTCTGAGCGGTCGTTACCGCTCCGGACCGGTTTGCGCCGGTTCCGACCGGTCCGGACCGGTTTGCGCTGCTTCCGACCGGTCCGGACCGGTTTGCGCCGGTCGTTACCGGTCCGGACCGGTCCGGACCGGTTTGCGCCGGTCGTTACCGGTCCGGACCGGTCCGGACCGGTTTGCGCCGGTCGTTACCGGTCCGGACCGGTTCTGAGCGGTCGTTACCGGTCCGGACCGGTTTGCGCCGGTTCCGACCGGTCCGGACCGGTTTGCGCTGCTTCCGACCGGTCCGGACCGGTTTGCGCCGGTCGTTACCGGTCCGGACTGGTTCTGAGCGGTCGTTACCGGTCCGGACCGGTTTGCGCCGGTTCCGACCGGTCCGGACCGGTTTGCGCTGCTTCCGACCGGTCCGGACGGGTTTGCGCCGGTCGTTACCGGTCCGGACCGGTCCGGACCGGTTTGCGCCGGTCGTTACCGGTCCGGACCGGTCCGGACCGGTTCTGAGCGGTCGTTACCGGTCCGGACCGGTTTGCGCCGGTTCCGACCGGTCCGGACCGGTTTGCGCTGCTTCCGACCGGTCCGGACCGGTTTGCGCCGGTCGTTACCGGTCCGGACCGGTCCGGACCGGTTTGCGCCTGTCGTTACCGGTCCGGACCGGTTTGCGACGGTTCCGACCGGTCCGGACCGGTTTGCGCCGGTCGTGACCAGTCCGGACCGCTCCGGACCGGTTCTGAGCGGTCGTTCCCGGTCCGGACCGGTTTGCGCCGGTTCCGACCGGTCTGGACCGGTTTGCGCCGGTCGTGACCGGTCCGGACCGGTTTGCGCCGGTTCCGACCGGTCCGGACCGGTTTGCGCCGGTCGTGACCGGTCCGGACCGGTTTGCGCCGGTCGTTACCGGTCCGGACCGGTCCGGACCGGTTTGCGCCGGTCGTTACCGGTCCGGACCGGTCCGGACCGGTTTGCGCCGGTCGTTACCGGTCCGGACCGGTCCGGACCGGTTTGCGCCGGTCGTTACCGGTCCGGACTGGTTCTGAGCGGTCGTTACCGGTCCGGACCGGTTTGCGCCGGTTCCGACCGGTCCGGAACGGTTTGCGCTGCTTCCGACCGGTCCGGACCGGTTTGCGCCGGTTGTTACCGGTCCGGACTGGTTCTGAGCGGTCGTTACCGGTCCGGACCGGTTTGCGCCGGTTCCGACCGGTCCGGACCGGTTTGCGCTGCTTCCGACCGGTCCGGACGGGTTTGCGCCGGTCGTTACCGGTCCGGACCGGTCCGGACCGGTTTGCGCCGGTCGTTACCGGTCCGGACCGGTCCGGACCGGTTCTGAGCGGTCGTTACCGGTCCGGACCGGTTTGCGCCGGTTCCGACCGGTCCGGACCGGTTTGCGCTGCTTCCGACCGGTCCGGACCGGTTTGCGCCGGTCGTTACCGGTCCGGACCGGTCCGGACCGGTTTGCGCCTGTCGTTACCGGTCCGGACCGGTTTGCGACGGTTCCGACCGGTCCGGACCGGTTTGCGCCGGTCGTGACCAGTCCGGACCGCTCCGGACCGGTTCTGAGCGGTCGTTCCCGGTCCGGACCGGTTTGCGCCGGTTCCGACCGGTCTGGACCGGTTTGCGCCGGTCGTGACCGGTCCGGACCGGTTTGCGCCGGTTCCGACCGGTCCGGACCGGTTTGCGCCGGTCGTGACCGGTCCGGACCGGTTTGCGCCGGTCGTTACCGGTCCGGACCGGTCCGGACCGGTTTGCGCCGGTCGTTACCGGTCCGGACCGGTCCGGACCGGTTTGCGCCGGTCGTTACCGGTCCGGACCGGTCCGGACCGGTTTGCGCCGGTCGTTACCGGTCCGGACCGGTTCTGAGCGGTCGTTACCGGTCCGGACCGGTTTGCGCCGGTTCCGACCGGTCCGGAACGGTTTGCGCTGCTTCCGACCGGTCCGGACCGGTTTGCGCCGGTTGTTACCGGTCCGGACTGGTTCTGAGCGGTCGTTACCGGTCCGGACCGGTTTGCGCCGGTTCCGACCGGTCCGGACCGGTTTGCGCTGCTTCCGACCGGTCCGGACCGGTTTGCGCCGGTCGTTACCGGTCCGGACCGGTCCGGACCGGTTTGCGCCGGTCGTTACCGGTCCGGACCGGTCCGGACCGGTTCTGAGCGGTCGTTACCGGTCCGGACCGGTTTGCGCCGGTTCCGACGGGTCCGGACCGGTTTGCGCTGCTTCCGACCGGTCCGGACCGGTTGCGCCGGTCGTTACCGGTCCGGACCGGACCGGACCGGTTTGCGCCGGTCGTTACCGGTCCGGACCGGTCCGGACCGGTTTGCGCCGGTCGTTACCGGTCCGGACCGGTTTGCGCCGGTTCCGACCGGTCCGGACCGGTTTGCGCCGGTCGTGACCGGTCCGGACCGGTTTGCGCCGGTTCCGACCGGTCCGGACCGGTTTGCGCCGCTTCCGACCGGTCCGGACCAGTTTGCGCCGGTCGTTACAGGTCCGGACCGGTCCGGACCGGTTTGCGCCGGTCGTTACCGGTCCGGACCGGTTCTGAGCGGTCGTTACCGCTCCGGACCGGTTTGCGCCGGTTCCGACCGGTCCGGACCGGTTTGCGCTGCTTCCGACCGGTCCGGACCGGTTTGCGCCGGTCGTTACCGGTCCGGACCGGTCCGGACAGGTTTGCGCCGGTCGTTACCGGTCCGGACCGGTCCGGACCGGTTTGCGCCGGTCGTTACCGGTCCGGACCGGTCCGGACCGGTTTGCGCCGGTCGTTACCGGTCCGGACCGCTTCTGATCGGTCGTTACCGGTCCGGACCGGTTTTGCGCCGGTTCCGACCGGTCCGGACCGGTTTGCGCTGCTTCCGACCGGTCCGGACCGGTTTGCGCCGGTCGTTACCGGTCCGGACTGGTTCTGAGCGGTCGTTACCGGTCCGGACCGGTTTGCGCCGGTTCCGACCGGTCCGGACCGGTTTGCGATGCTTCCGACCGGTCCGAACCGGTTTGCGCCGGTCGTTACCGGTCCGGACCGGTCCGGACCGGTTTGCGCCTGTCGTTACCGGTCCGGACCGGTCCGGACCGGTTCTGAGCGGTCGTTACCGGTCCGGACCGGTTTGCGCCGGTTCCGACCGGTCCGGACCGGTTTGCGCTGCTTCCGACCGGTCCGGACGGGTTTGCGCCGGTCGTTACCGGTCCGGACCGGTCCGGACCGGTTTGCGCCGGTCGTTACCGGTCCGGACCGGTCCGGACCGGTTCTGAGCGGTCGTTACCGGTCCGGACCGGTTTGCGCCGGTTCCGACCGGTCCGGACCGGTTTGCGCTGCTTCCGACCGGTCCGGACCGGTTTGCGCCGGTCGTTACGGTCCGGACCGGTCCGGACCGGTTTGCGCCTGTCGTTACCGGTCCGGACCGGTTTGCGACGGTTCCGACCGGTCCGGACCGGTTTGCGCCGGTCGTGACCAGTCCGGACCGCTCCGGACCGGTTCTGAGCGGTCGTTCCCGGTCCGGACCGGTTTGCGCCGGTTCCGACCGGTCTGGACCGGTTTGCGCCGGTCGTGACCGGTCCGGACCGGTTTGCGCCGGTTCCGACCGGTCCGGACCGGTTTGCGCCGGTCGTGACCGGTCCGGACCGGTTTGCGCCGGTCGTTACCGGTCCGGACCGGTCCGGACCGGTTTGCGCCGGTCGTTACCGGTCCGGACCGGTCCGGACCGGTTTGCGCCGGTCGTTACCGGTCCGGACCGGTCCGGACCGGTTTGCGCCGGTCGTTACCGGTCCGGACCGGTTCTGAGCGGTCGTTACCGGTCCGGACCGGTTTGCGCCGGTTCCGACCGGTCCGGAACGGTTTGCGCTGCTTCCGACCGGTCCGGACCGGTTTGCGCCGGTTGTTACCGGTCCGGACTGGTTCTGAGCGGTCGTTACCGGTCCGGACCGGTTTGCGCCGGTTCCGACCGGTCCGGACCGGTTTGCGCTGCTTCCGACCGGT
This sequence comes from Phaethon aethereus, assembly GCF_964289735.1. Lineage (NCBI taxonomy): Eukaryota > Metazoa > Chordata > Aves > Phaethontiformes > Phaethontidae > Phaethon > Phaethon aethereus. The sequence continues at coordinate 173,408 of NW_028113826.1, read as the reverse complement.
CCGGACCGGTTTGCGCCGGTCGTTACCGGTCCGGACCGGTCCGGACCGGTTTGCGCCGGTCGTTACCGGTCCGGACCGGTCCGGACCGGTTCTGAGCGGTCGTTACCGGTCCGGACCGGTTTGCGCCGGTTCCGACGGGTCCGGACCGGTTTGCGCTGCTTCCGACCGGTCCGGACCGGTTTGCGCCGGTCGTTACCGGTCCGGACCGGACCGGACCGGTTTGCGCCGGTCGTTACCGGTCCGGACCGGTCCGGACCGGTTTGCGCCGGTCGTTACCGGTCCGGACCGGTTTGCGCCGGTTCCGACCGGTCCGGACCGGTTTGCGCCGGTCGTGACCGGTCCGGACCGGTTTGCGCCGGTTCCGACCGGTCCGGACCGGTTTGCGCCGCTTCCGACCGGTCCGGACCAGTTTGCGCCGGTCGTTACAGGTCCGGACCGGTCCGGACCGGTTTGCGCCGGTCGTTACCGGTCCGGACCGGTTCTGAGCGGTCGTTACCGCTCCGGACCGGTTTGCGCCGGTTCCGACCGGTCCGGACCGGTTTGCGCTGCTTCCGACCGGTCCGGACCGGTTTGCGCCGGTCGTTACCGGTCCGGACCGGTCCGGACAGGTTTGCGCCGGTCGTTACCGGTCCGGACCGGTCCGGACCGGTTTGCGCCGGTCGTTACCGGTCCGGACCGGTCCGGACCGGTTTGCGCCGGTCGTTACCGGTCCGGACCGCTTCTGATCGGTCGTTACCGGTCCGGACCGGTTTGCGCCGGTTCCGACCGGTCCGGACCGGTTTGCGCTGCTTCCGACCGGTCCGGACCGGTTTGCGCCGGTCGTTACCGGTCCGGACTGGTTCTGAGCGGTCGTTACCGGTCCGGACCGGTTTGCGCCGGTTCCGACCGGTCCGGACCGGTTTGCGCTGCTTCCGACCGGTCCGAACCGGTTTGCGCCGGTCGTTACCGGTCCGGACCGGTCCGGACCGGTTTGCGCCTGTCGTTACCGGTCCGGACCGGTCCGGACCGGTTCTGAGCGGTCGTTACCGGTCCGGACCGGTTTGCGACGGTTCCGACCGGTCCGGACCGGTTTGCGCCGGTCGTGACCAGTCCGGACCGCTCCGGACCGGTTCTGAGCGGTCGTTCCCGGTCCGGACCGGTTTGCGCCGGTTCCGACCGGTCCGGACCGGTTTGCGCCGGTCGTGACCGGTCCGGACTGGTTTGCGCCGGTTCCGACCGGTCTGGACCGGTTTGCGCCGGTTCCGACCGGTCCGGACCGGTTCTGAGCGGTCGTTACCGGTCCGGACCGGTTTGCGCCGGTCGTTACCGGTCCGGACCGGTTTGCGCCGGTTCCGACCGGTCCGGACCGGTTTGCGCCGGTCGTGACCGGTCCGGACCGGTTTGCGCCGGTCGTTACCGGTCCGGACCGGTCCGGACCGGTTTGCGCCGGTCGTTACCGGTCCGGACCAGTCCGGACCGGTTCTGAGCGGTCGTTACCGCTCCGGACCGGTTAGCGCCGGTTCCGACCGGTCCGGACCGGTTTGCGCCGGTCGTGACCGGTCCGGACCGGTTTGCGCCGGTCGTTACCCGTCCGGACCGGTTCTGAGCGGTCGTTACCGGTCCGGACCGGTTTGCGCCGGTTCCGACCGGTCCGGACCGGTTTGCGCTGCTTCCGACCGGTCCGGACCGGTTTGCGCCGGTCGTTACCGGTCCGGACCGGTCCGGACCGGTTCTGAGCGGTCGTTACCGCTCCGGACCGGTTTGCGCCGGTTCCGACCGGTCTGGACCGGTTTGCGCCGGTTCCGACCGGTCCGGACCGGTTTGCGCCGCTTCCGACCGGTCCGGACCAGTTTGCGCCGGTCGTTACCGGTCCGGACCGGTCCGGACCGGTTTGCGCCGGTCGTTACCGGTCCGGACCGGTTCTGAGCGGTCGTTACCGCTCCGGACCGGTTTGCGCCGGTTCCGACCGGTCCGGACCGGTTTGCGCTGCTTCCGACCGGTCCGGACCGGATTGCGCCGGTTCCGACCGGTCCGGACCGGTTTGCGCCGGTCGTGACCGGTCCGGACCGGTTTGCGCCGGTCGTTACCGGTCCGGACCGGTCCGGACCGGTTTGCGCCGGTCGTTACCGGTCCGGACCGGTTTGCGCCGGTTCCGACCGGTCCGGACCGGTTTGCGCCGGTCGTGACCGGTCCGGACCGGTTTGCGCCGGTCGTTACCGGTCCGGACCGGTCCGGACCGGTTTGCGCCGGTCGTTACCGGTCCGGACCAGTCCGGACCGGTTCTGAGCGGTCGTTACCGCTCCGGACCGGTTAGCGCCGGTTCCGACCGGTCCGGACCGGTTTGCGCCGGTCGTGACCGGTCCGGACCGGTTTGCGCCGGTCGTTACCCGTCCGGACCGGTTCTGAGCGGTCGTTACCGGTCCGGACCGGTTTGCGCCGGTTCCGACCGGTCCGGACCGGTTTGCGCTGCTTCCGACCGGTCCGGACCGGTTTGCGCCGGTCGTTACCGGTCCGGACCGGTCCGGACCGGTTCTGAGCGGTCGTTACCGCTCCGGACCGGTTTGCGCCGGTTCCGACCGGTCTGGACCGGTTTGCGCCGGTTCCGACCGGTCCGGACCGGTTTGCGCCGCTTCCGACCGGTCCGGACCAGTTTGCGCCGGTCGTTACCGGTCCGGACCGGTCCGGACCGGTTTGCGCCGGTCGTTACCGGTCCGGACCGGTTCTGAGCGGTCGTTACCGCTCCGGACCGGTTTGCGCCGGTTCCGACCGGTCCGGACCGGTTCTGAGCGGTCGTTACCGGTCCGGACCGGTTTGCGCCGGTCGTTACCGGTCCGGACCGGTTTGCGCCGGTTCCGACCGGTCCGGACCGGTTTGCGCCGGTCGTGACCGGTCCGGACCGGTTTGCGCCGGTCGTTACCGGTCCGGACCGGTCCGGACCGGTTTGCGCCGGTCGTTACCGGTCCGGACCAGTCCGGACCGGTTCTGAGCGGTCGTTACCGCTCCGGACCGGTTAGCGCCGGTTCCGACCGGTCCGGACCGGTTTGCGCTGCTTCCGACCGGTCCGGACCGGTTTGCGCCGGTCGTTACCGGTCCGGACCGGTCCGGACCGGTTTGCGCCGGTCGTTACCGGTCCGGACCGGTCCGGACCGGTTTGCGCCGGTCGTTACCGGTCCGGACCGGTTCTGAGCGGTCGTTACCGGTCCGGACCGGTTTGCGCCGGTTCCGACCGGTCCGGACCGGTTTGCGCTGCTTCCGACCGGTCCGGACCGGTTTGCGCCGGTCGTTACCGGTCCGGACTGGTTCTGAGCGGTCGTTACCGGTCCGGACCGGTTTGCGCCGGTTCCGACCGGTCCGGACCGGTTTGCGCTGCTTCCGACCGGTCCGGACCGGTTTGCGCCGGTCGTTACCGGTCCGGACCGGTCCGGACCGGTTTGCGCCGGTCGTTACCGGTCCGGACCGGTCCGGACCGGTTCTGAGCGGTCGTTACCGGTCCGGACCGGTTTGCGACGGTTCCGACCGGTCCGGACCGGTTTGCGCCGGTCGTGACCAGTCCGGACCGCTCCGGACCGGTTCTGAGCGGTCGTTCCCGGTCCGGACCGGTTTGCGCCGGTTCCGACCGGTCCGGACCGGTTTGCGCCGGTCGTGACCGGTCCGGACTGGTTTGCGCCGGTTCCGACCGGTCTGGACCGGTTTGCGCCGGTTCCGACCGGTCCGGACCGGTTCTGAGCGGTCGTTACCGGTCCGGACCGGTTTGCGCCGGTCGTTACCGGTCCGGACCGGTTTGCGCCGGTTCCGACCGGTCCGGACCGGTTTGCGCCGGTCGTGACCGGTCCGGACCGGTTTGCGCCGGTCGTTACCGGTCCGGACCGGTCCGGACCGGTTTGCGCCGGTCGTTACCGGTCCGGACCAGTCCGGACCGGTTCTGAGCGGTCGTTACCGCTCCGGACCGGTTAGCGCCGGTTCCGACCGGTCCGGACCGGTTTGCGCCGGTCGTGACCGGTCCGGACCGGTTTGCGCCGGTCGTTACCCGTCCGGACCGGTTCTGAGCGGTCGTTACCGGTCCGGACCGGTTTGCGCCGGTTCCGACCGGTCCGGACCGGTTTGCGCTGCTTCCGACCGGTCCGGACCGGTTTGCGCCGGTCGTTACCGGTCCGGACCGGTCCGGACCGGTTCTGAGCGGTCGTTACCGCTCCGGACCGGTTTGCGCCGGTTCCGACCGGTCTGGACCGGTTTGCGCCGGTTCCGACCGGTCCGGACCGGTTTGCGCCGCTTCCGACCGGTCCGGACCAGTTTGCGCCGGTCGTTACCGGTCCGGACCGGTCCGGACCGGTTTGCGCCGGTCGTTACCGGTCCGGACCGGTTCTGAGCGGTCGTTACCGCTCCGGACCGGTTTGCGCCGGTTCCGACCGGTCCGGACCGGTTTGCGCTGCTTCCGACCGGTCCGGACCGGATTGCGCCGGTTCCGACCGGTCCGGACCGGTTTGCGCCGGTCGTGACCGGTCCGGACCGGTTTGCGCCGGTCGTTACCGGTCCGGACCGGTCCGGACCGGTTTGCGCCGGTCGTTACCGGTCCGGACCGGTTTGCGCCGGTTCCGACCGGTCCGGACCGGTTTGCGCCGGTCGTGACCGGTCCGGACCGGTTTGCGCCGGTCGTTACCGGTCCGGACCGGTCCGGACCGGTTTGCGCCGGTCGTTACCGGTCCGGACCAGTCCGGACCGGTTCTGAGCGGTCGTTACCGCTCCGGACCGGTTAGCGCCGGTTCCGACCGGTCCGGACCGGTTTGCGCCGGTCGTGACCGGTCCGGACCGGTTTGCGCCGGTCGTTACCCGTCCGGACCGGTTCTGAGCGGTCGTTACCGGTCCGGACCGGTTTGCGCCGGTTCCGACCGGTCCGGACCGGTTTGCGCTGCTTCCGACCGGTCCGGACCGGTTTGCGCCGGTCGTTACCGGTCCGGACCGGTCCGGACCGGTTCTGAGCGGTCGTTACCGCTCCGGACCGGTTTGCGCCGGTTCCGACCGGTCTGGACCGGTTTGCGCCGGTTCCGACCGGTCCGGACCGGTTTGCGCCGCTTCCGACCGGTCCGGACCAGTTTGCGCCGGTCGTTACCGGTCCGGACCGGTCCGGACCGGTTTGCGCCGGTCGTTACCGGTCCGGACCGGTTCTGAGCGGTCGTTACCGCTCCGGACCGGTTTGCGCCGGTTCCGACCGGTCCGGACCGGTTCTGAGCGGTCGTTACCGGTCCGGACCGGTTTGCGCCGGTCGTTACCGGTCCGGACCGGTTTGCGCCGGTTCCGACCGGTCCGGACCGGTTTGCGCCGGTCGTGACCGGTCCGGACCGGTTTGCGCCGGTCGTTACCGGTCCGGACCGGTCCGGACCGGTTTGCGCCGGTCGTTACCGGTCCGGACCAGTCCGGACCGGTTCTGAGCGGTCGTTACCGCTCCGGACCGGTTAGCGCCGGTTCCGACCGGTCCGGACCGGTTTGCGCTGCTTCCGACCGGTCCGGACCGGTTTGCGCCGGTCGTTACCGGTCCGGACCGGTCCGGACCGGTTTGCGCCGGTCGTTACCGGTCCGGACCGGTCCGGACCGGTTTGCGCCGGTCGTTACCGGTCCGGACCGGTTCTGAGCGGTCGTTACCGGTCCGGACCGGTTTGCGCCGGTTCCGACCGGTCCGGACCGGTTTGCGCTGCTTCCGACCGGTCCGGACCGGTTTGCGCCGGTCGTTACCGGTCCGGACTGGTTCTGAGCGGTCGTTACCGGTCCGGACCGGTTTGCGCCGGTTCCGACCGGTCCGGACCGGTTTGCGCTGCTTACGACCGGTCCGGACCGGTTTGCGCCGGTCGTTACCGGTCCGGACCGGTCCGGACCGGTTTGCGCCGGTCGTTACCGGTCCGGACCGGTCCGGACCGGTTCTGAGCGGTCGTTACCGGTCCGGACCGGTTTGCGACGGTTCCGACCGGTCCGGACCGGTTTGCGCTGCTTCCGACCGGTCCGGACCGGTTTGCGCCGGTCGTTACCGGTCCGGACCGGTCCGGACCGGTTTGCGCCGGTCGTTACCGGTCCGGACCGGTTCTGAGCGGTCGTTACCGGTCCGGACCGGTTTGCGCCGGTTCCGACCGGTCCGGACCGGTTTGCGCTGCTTCCGACCGGTCCGGACCGGTTTGCGCCGGTCGTTACCGGTCCGGACTGGTTCTGAGCGGTCGTTACCGGTCCGGACCGGTTTGCGCCGGTTCCGACCGGTCCGGACCGGTTTGCGCTGCTTCCGACCGGTCCGGACCGGTTTGCGACGGTTCCGACCGGTCCGGACCGGTTTTCGCCGGTCGTGACCAGTCCGGACCGGTTTGCGCCGGTCGTTACCGGTCCGGACCGGTCCGGACCCGTTTGCGCCGGTCGTTACCGGTCCGGACCGGTCCGGACCGGTTCTGAGCGGTCGTTACCGCTCCGGACCGGTTTGCGCCGGTTCCGACCGGTCTGGACCGGTTTGCGCCGGTCGTTACCGGTCCGGACCGGTTTGCGCCGGTCGTTACCCGTCCGGACCGGTCCGGACCGGTTCTGAGCGGTCGTTACCGGTCCGGACCGGTTTGCGACGGTTCCGACCGGTCCGGACCGGTTTGCGCCGCTTCCGACCGGTCCGGACCAGTTTGCGCCGGTCGTTACCGGTCCGGACCGGTCCGGACCGGTTTGCGCCGGTCGTGACCAGTCCGGACCGCTCCGGACCGGTTCTGAGCGGTCGTTCCCGGTCCGGACCGGTTTGCGCCGGTTCCGACCGGTCCGGACCGGTTTGCGCCGGTCGTGACCGGTCCGGACCGGTTTGCGCCGGTTCCGACCGGTCCGGACCGGTTTGCACCGGTCGTGACCGGTCCGGACCGGTTTGCGCCGGTCGTTACCGGTCCGGACCGGTCCGGACCGGTTTGCGCCGGTCGTTACCGGTCCGGACCGGTCCGGACCGGTTCTGAGCGGTCGTTACCGCTCCGGACCGGTTTGCGCCGGTTCCGACCGGTCCGGACCGGTTTGCGCTGCTTCCGACCGGTCCGGACCGGTTTGCGCCGGTCGTTACCGGTCCGGACCGGTCCGGACCGGTTTGCGCCGGTCATTACCGGTCCGGACCGGTCCGGACCGGTTTGCGCCGGTCGTTACCGGTCCGGACCGGTTCTGAGCGGTCGTTACCGGTCCGGACCGGTTTGCGCCGGTTCCGACCGGTCCGGACCGGTTTGCGCTGCTTCCGACCGGTCCGGACCGGTTTGCGCCGGTCGTTACCGGTCCGGACTGGTTCTGAGCGGTCGTTACCGGTCCGGACCGGTTTGCGCCGGTTCCGACCGGTCCGGACCGGTTTGCGCTGCTTCCGACCGGTCCGGACCGGTTTGCGCCGGTCGTTACCGGTCCGGACCGGTCCGGACCGGTTTGCGCCGGTCGTTACCGGTCCGGACCGGTCCGGACCGGTTCTGAGCGGTCGTTACCGGTCCGGACCGGTTTGCGCCGGTTCCGACCGGTCCGGACCGGTTTGCGCTGCTTCCGACCGCTCCGGACCGGTTTGCGCCGGTCGTTACCGGTCCGGACCGGTCCGGACCGGTTCTGAGCGGTCGTTACCGGTCCGGACCGGTTTGCGACGGTTCCGACCGGTCCGGACCGGTTTGCGACGGTTCCGACCGGTCCGGACCGGTTTGCGCCGGTCGTGACCAGTCCGGACCGCTCCGGACCGGTTCTGAGCGGTCGTTCCCGGTCCGGACCGGTTTGCGCCGGTTCCGACCGGTCCGGACCGGTTTGCGCCGGTCGTGACCGGTCCGGACCGGTTTGCGCCGGTCGTGACCGGTCCGGACCGGTCCGGACCGGTTCTCAGCGGTCGTTACCGGTCCGGACCGGTTTGCGCCGGTTCCGACCGGTCCGGACCGGTTTGCGCCGGTCGTTACCGGTCCGGACCGGTCCGGACCGGTTCTGAGCGGTCGTTACCGGTCCGGACCGGTTTGCGCCGGTTCCGACCGGTCCGGAACGGTTTGCGCCGGTCGTTACCGGTCCGGACCGGTTTGCGCCGGTCGTGACCGGTCCGGACCGGTTTGCGCCGGTCGTTACCCGTCCGGACCGGTCCGGACCGGTTCTGAGCGGTCGTTACCGGTCCGGACCGGTTTGCGACGGTTCCGACCGGTCCGGACCGGTTTGCGCCGGTTCCGACCGGTCCGGACCGGTTTGCGCCGCTTCCGACCGGTCCGGACCAGTTTGCGCCGGTCGTTACAGGTCCGGACCGGTCCGGACCGGTTTGCGCCGGTCGTTACCGGTCCGGACCGGTTCTGAGCGGTCGTTACCGCTCCGGACCGGTTTGCGCCGGTTCCGACCGGTCCGGACCGGTTTGCGCTGCTTCCGACCGGTCCGGACCGGTTTGCGCCGGTCGTTACCGGTCCGGACCGGTCCGGACTGGTTTGCGCCGGTCGTTACCGGTCCGGACCGGTCCGGACCGGTTTGCGCCGGTCGTTACCGGTCCGGACCGGTCCGGACCGGTTTGCGCCGGTCGTTACCGGTCCGGACCGCTTCTGATCGGTCGTTACCGGTCCGGACCGGTTTGCGCCGGTTCCGACCGGTCCGGACCGGTTTGCGCTGCTTCCGACCGGTCCGGACCGGTTTGCGCCGGTTCCGACCGGTCCGGACCGGTTTGCGCCGGTCGTGACCGGTCCGGACCGGTTTGCGCCGGTCGTTACCCGTCCGGACCGGTTCTGAGCGGTCGTTACCGGTCCGGACCGGTTTGCGCCGGTTCCGACCGGTCCGGACCGGTTTGCGCTGCTTCCGACCGGTCCGGACCGGTTTGCGCCGGTCGTTACCGGTCCGGACCGGTCCGGACCGGTTCTGAGCGGTCGTTACCGCTCCGGACCGGTTTGCGCCGGTTCCGACCGGTCTGGACCGGTTTGCGCCGGTCGTTACCGGTCCGGACCGGTTTGCGCCGGTCGTTACCCGTCCGGACCGGTCCGGACCGGTTCTGAGCGGTCGTTACCGGTCCGGACCGGTTTGCGCCGGTTCCGACCGGTCCGGACCGGTTTGCGCCGGTTCCGACCGGTCCGGACCGGTTTGCGCCGCTTCCGACCGGTCCGGACCAGTTTGCGCCGGTCGTTACCGGTCCGGACCGGTCCGGACCGGTTTGCGCCGGTCGTGACCAGTCCGGACCGCTCCGGACCGGTTCTGAGCGGTCGTTCCCGGTCCGGACCGGTTTGCGCCGGTTCCGACCGGTCCAGACCGGTTTGCGCCGGTCGTGACCGGTCCGGACCGGTTTGCGCCGGTTCCGACCGGTCCGGACCGGTTTGCGCCGGTCGTGACCGGTCCGGACCGGTTTGCGCCGGTCGTTACCGGTCCGGACCGGTCCGGACCGGTTTGCGCCGGTCGTTACCGGTCCGGACCGGTCCGGACCGGTTCTGAGCGGTCGTTACCGCTCCGGACCGGTTTGCGCCGGTTCCGACCGGTCCGGACCGGTTTGCGCTGCTTCCGACCGGTCCGGACCGGTTTGCGCCGGTCGTTACCGGTCCGGACCGGTCCGGACCGGTTTGCGCCGGTCGTTACCGGTCCGGACCGGTCCGGACCGGTTTGCGCCGGTCGTTACCGGTCCGGACCGGTTCTGAGCGGTCGTTACCGGTCCGGACCGGTTTGCGCCGGTTCCGACCGGTCCGGACCGGTTTGCGCTGCTTCCGACCGGTCCGGACCGGTTTGCGCCGGTCGTTACCGGTCCGGACTGGTTCTGAGCGGTCGTTACCGGTCCGGACCGGTTTGCGCCGGTTCCGACCGGTCCGGACCGGTTTGCGCTGCTTCCGACCGGTCCGGACCGGTTTGCGCCGGTCGTTACCGGTCCGGACCGGTCCGGACCGGTTTGCGCCGGTCGTTACCGGTCCGGACCGGTCCGGACCGGTTCTGAGCGGTCGTTACCGGTCCGGACCGGTTTGCGCCGGTTCCGACCGGTCCGGACCGGTTTGCGCTGCTTCCGACCGGTCCGGACCGGTTTGCGCCGGTCGTTACCGGTCCGGACCGGTCCGGACCGGTTTGCGCCTGTCGTTACCGGTCCGGACCGGTCCGGACCGGTTCTGAGCGGTCGTTACCGGTCCGGACCGGTTTGCGACGGTTCCGACCGGTCCGGACCGGTTTGCGACGGTTCCGACCGGTCCGGACCGGTTTGCGCCGGTCGTGACCAGTCCGGACCGCTCCGGACCGGTTCTGAGCGGTCGTTCCCGGTCCGGACCGGTTTGCGCCGGTTCCGACCGGTCCGGACCGGTTTGCGCCGGTCGTGACCGGTCCGGACCGGTTTGCGCCGGTCGTGACCGGTCCGGACCGGTCCGGACCGGTTCTGAGCGGTCGTTACCGGTCCGGACCGGTTTGCGCCGGTCCCGACCGGTCCGGACCGGTTTGCGCCGGTCGTTACCGGTCCGGACCGGTTCTGAGCGGTCGTTCCCGGTCCGGACCGGTTTGCGCCGGTTCCGACCGGTCCGGAACGGTTTGCGCCGGTTCCGACCGGTCCGGACCGGTTCTGAGCGGTCGTTCCCGGTCCGGACCGGTTTGCGCCGGTTCCGACCGGTCCGGACCGGTTTGCGCCGGTCGTTACCGGTCCGGACCGGTTTGCTCCGGTTCTGACTGGTTCTTACCGGTCTAGACCGGTTTGCGCCGGTTCTGACCGGTCCGGACCGGTTTTTGCCAGTCATTACCGGTCCAGACCCGTCTGGTCCGGTTCTGACTGCTTGTTACCGGTCTAGACCGGTTTGCGCCGGTTCTGACCTGTCCGGACCGGATTTTGCCGGTCATTACCGGTCCAGACCGGTCTGGTCCGGTTCTGACTGGTTGTTACCGATCTAGACCGGTTTGCGCCAGTTTGTACCGGTTCCGACCGGTTTTTGCTGGTCCTTACCGGTCTAGACCGGTTTGCACCGGTTCAAACTGGATTCCGCCGGTCTGGACTGGTTTGCGCCGGTTTACAGAATCACAGAATCACAGAATCACTAGGTTTAAAGGACCTTTAAGATCATCAAGTCCAACCATTAATCCAGAACCACCATGTCCCCTAAACCATGTCCTGAAGCGCCACATCCACACGTTTTTTGAACACTTCCAGGGATGGCGACTCCACCACCTCCCTGGGCAGCCTGTGCCAATGCCTGACCTCCCTCTCAGTGAAGAAATTTTTCCTAATATCCAATCTAAACCTCCCCTGGCGCAACTTGAGGCCATTTCCTCTTTTCTCCCAAGTAACTAGTGATAGGACGAGACCAACACCCTCATCGCCACAACCCCCTTTCAGGTAGTTGTAGAGAGCGATAAGGTCTCCCCTCAGCCTCCTCTTCTCCAGACTAAACAACCCCAGTTCCCTCAGCCGCTCCCCATCAGACTTGTGCTCTAGCCCCCTCACCAGCTCCGTTGCCCTTCTCTGGACACGCTCCAGCACCTCAACATCCTTCTTGTAGTGAGGGGCCCAAAACTGAACACAGGATTCAAGGTGCGGCCTCACCAGTGCCGAGTACAGGGGCACAATCACTTCCCTACTCCTGCTGGCCACACTATTCCTGATACAGGCCAGGACGCTGTTGGCCTTCTTGGCCACCTGGGCACACTGCCGGCTCATATTCAGCCGGCTGTCAACCAGCACCCCCAGGTCCCTTTCCGCCGGGCTGCTCTCCAGCCACTCCTCCCCAAGCCTGTAGCATTGCATGGGGTTGTTGTGGCCAAAGTGCAGGACCCGGCACTTGGCCTTATTAAACCTCATACAGTTGGCCTCTGCCCATCGATCCAGCCTGTCCAGATCCCTCTGCAGAGCCCTCCTACCCTCCAGCAGATCAACACTCCCACCCAACTTGGTGTCATCTGCAAACTTACTGAGGGAGCACTCAATTCCCTCATCCAGATCATCTATAAAGATATTGAACAAGACCGGCCCCAGAACCGAGCCCTGGGGAACACCGCTTGTGACCGGCCGCCAGCCGGATTTAACGCCGTTCACCACAACTCTCTGGGCTCGGCCATCCAGCCAGTTCCTCACCCAGCGAAGAGTAAACCCGTCTAAGCCTCGAGCCGCCAGTTTCTCCAGGAGAATGCTGTGGGAGACGCTATCAAAGGCTTTACTAAAGTCCAGGTAGACAACGTCCACAGCCTTTCCCTCATCCACTAGGCGGGTCACCTGGTCATAGAAGGAGATCAGGTTGGTCAAGCAGGACCTGCCTTTCATGAACCCATGCTGGCTGGGCCTGATCCTTTGGCTGTTCTGCAGATGCCCTGTGAGCACTCTCAAAACCAACCGCTCCATAATCTTCCCTGGAACAGAGGTCAGGCTGACAGGCCTGTAGTTCCCAGGATCCTCCTTCCGGCCTTTCTTGTAGACGGGCGTCACATTGGCAAGCCTCCAGTCTTCTGGGACCTCCCCTGTTAAACCAGGACTGCTGATAAACGATGGAGAGTGGCTTGGCAAGCTCCTCCGCCAGCTCTCTCAGTACTCTCGGGTGGATCCCATCAGGCCCCATAGACTTGTGGGTGTCCAGGTGGCTTAGCGTGTCCTTGACTGCTTCCTCCTGGATTATGAGGAGTACATTGTGCTCTCCATCCCCGTCTTCCAGCTCAGGGGGCTGAATATCCTGTGGATACCTGGAGTGGATAGAGACGTACCTGGGGAATGGCTGGAGTGGCGTCCCAATCCTAGAAACGGTGTTCCATCAGTTAGAGAGTGCCATCCTGCCCCAGATGTCCTCCTTGATCATGGAGACATACCTCTGGGACGGCTAGAGGAGCGTCGTGGAGAAAGAGACGTTGTTCCGGTGACTAGAGAGTCACTAGAAGCAGAAAAGGGGTGGGAGGCCGCAAAGGTGTGGGAGGCTGGAGGGGAGGTAGAGGCCAGAAAGAAGTGGAGGCTGCAAAGGGGTGGGAGGCCGCAAAGGTGTGGGAGGCTGGAGGGGAGGTAGAGGCCAGAAAGAAGTGGAGGCTGCAAAGGGGTGGGAGGCCGCAAAGGTGTGGGAGGCTGGAGGGGAGGTAGAGGCCAGAAAGAAGTGGAGGCCGCAAAGTGGTGAAAGGCTGGAGCGTGTCCCGCATCATAGAGAAATTGCATGCGGGACGGCTAGAGTGGCATTCCGCTTGTGGAAACGGTGTTCTGGCACCTACAGAGTAGTCCCTTCCCCTCCCGCAAGTCCTCCGGGATGAGAGAGACATAGCTGCCAGAGGGCTAGAGTGGCATTCCCGTCACGGAGGTGGTGTTGCAGCGCCTGGAGAATCCCCTCTGGCCTCGGGCGGCCTCCCGATCACGGAGATATACCTCCGGCATGGCTAGAGCGGCATTCTGATCAGAGAGATGCTGTTCCGGCAGATAGAGACTCCCCTGCGATCCCGGAAATCCTCCCAGATCAGAGACACATACGTCTGGGCTGGCCAGACAGGCCTCCCTATCGTTGTCAACGGTGTTCCCACAGCTAGAGAGTCCCCTGCCAGCCCAGAAGTCCAAGCAGAGCATACACACATCCCTCCCAGAGAGGCAGAGTGGCATTCCAGTGGTAGAGATGGTGTCAAAGCACCTCGAGACTCCGTTCCACACACACAAGTCCTCCCGCATCACAAAGACATCCATCCAGGAGGGCTAGAGTGGCATTGCGGCATACAGGGATGGTCTTGCCATGGCTGGAGAGTCGTCTCTGAGCCCAGAACCCCCCCTGCATCATGCAGACGTACCTGCTGAATGGCTTGAGTGGCATTGCGGTCATAGAGCGGGTTGCCCGGCAACGAGACGGTCACCTCCGATCCCAGAAATCCGCCTCCATCACAGAGACACGCCTCCAGGACGGCTAGAGTGGCCTTCTGGACCGTAGGGACAGCTTTCACACCGCTACAGAGAGTCACATTTGATCCCAGAGGTCCTCCCGCGTCCTGGCGGCGTACCTCCGGGACGGCTAGAGGGGCGTTCCGGTGCTACAGGCGATTTTCCCACGGTCAGTCAGTCGCCTCCGATGCCCCCAGTCCTCTCGCATCATGGAGATATAGATGCAGGGTGGCCAGAGCGGCATTGCGGCCATCGAGACGGTTGTCCAGCAGCTAGAGAGTCCCCTGCAATCCTGGAAGTCCTCCCATGCCCTGGAGACACACCTCCAGGCCGGCTAGACGGGCGTTCCGGCCATACGGGCCGTGTTCGGGGAGAGAGAGACTCCCCTCCAAAGACAGCTTTCCTCCCGCAGCATAGAGACATAACCTCCCAGGCAGCTAGAGCGGCATTCCTGCCATAGAGACAGTCTTGCGGTGGTTCGAGAGGCCCCTCCAAGCCAGGAAGTCCTCCCGGATCAGAGAGAGAGACCTCCAGGACGGCTACAGTGGCCTTCCTGTAAGAGAGACTTTGTTCTGGGAGCTAGACAGTCACCGACGATCCCAGGATTCCTGCCACATCATGGAGACACACCTGCAAAAGACGGAGAGAGGCGTTCAGGTCATAGAGATGCTGTTGGGGCGGCTAGAGAATGCGCTGCGATCCCAGAAGTCATCAGGCATCATAGACACATACGTCCAGCGCAGCTAGAGTGGCATTGCGGTCAGAGAGACTGTTTTGCCTCGGCTCGAGAGTGCCCTGTGATCCCAGAGCTCCGCCCAGATCTTTGAGACCTCCTTCCGGCACAGCTAGAGTGGCGTTGCAGTCCTAGACATGGTAGTCGCGCGGTTAGAGAGTCCCTTCCAATGCCAAAATTCTCCCGGATCACGGAGACGTCCCTGGGGAATGGCTGGAGTGGCGTCCCAATCCTAGAAACGGTGTTCCATCAGTTAGAGAGTGCCATCCTGTCCCAGATGTCCTCCTTGATCATGGAGACATACCTCTGGGACGGCTAGAGGAGCGTCGTGGAGAAAGAGACGTTGTTCCGGTGACTAGAGAGTCACTAGAAGCAGAAAAGGGGTGGGAGGCCGCAAAGGTGTGGGAGGCTGGAGGGGAGGTAGAGGCCAGAAAGAAGTGGAGGCTGCAAAGGGGTGGGAGGCCGCAAAGGTGTGGGAGGCTGGAGGGGAGGTAGAGGCCAGAAAGAAGTGGAGGCTGCAAAGGGGTGGGAGGCCGCAAAGGTGTGGGAGGCTGGAGGGGAGGTAGAGGCCAGAAAGAAGTGGAGGCCGCAAAGTGGTGAAAGGCTGGAGCGTGTCCCGCATCATAGAGAAATTGCATGCGGGACGGCTAGAGTGGCATTCCGCTTGTGGAAACGGTGTTCTGGCACCTACAGAGTAGTCCCTTCCCCTCCCGCAAGTCCTCCGGGATGAGAGAGACATAGCTGCCAGAGGGCTAGAGTGGCATTCCCGTCACGGAGGTGGTGTTGCAGCGCCTGGAGAATCCCCTCTGGCCTCGGGCGGCCTCCCGATCACGGAGATATACCTCTGGCATGGCTAGAGCGGCATTCTGATCAGAGAGATGCTGTTCCGGCAGATAGAGACTCCCCTGCGATCCCGGAAATCCTCCCAGATCAGAGACACATACGTCTGGGCTGGCCAGACAGGCCTCCCTATCGTTGTCAACGGTGTTCCCACAGCTAGAGAGTCCCCTGCCAGCCCAGAAGTCCAAGCAGAGCATACACACATCCCTCCCAGAGAGGCAGAGTGGCATTCCAGTGGTAGAGATGGTGTCAAAGCACCTCGAGACTCCGTTCCACACACACAAGTCCTCCCGCATCACAAAGACATCCATCCAGGAGGGCTAGAGTGGCATTGCGGCATACAGGGATGGTCTTGCCATGGCTGGAGAGTCGTCTCTGAGCCCAGAACCCCCCCTGCATCATGCAGACGTACCTGCTGAATGGCTTGAGTGGCATTGCGGTCATAGAGCGGGTTGCCCGGCAACGAGACGGTCACCTCCGATCCCAGAAATCCGCCTCCATCACAGAGACACGCCTCCAGGACGGCTAGAGTGGCCTTCTGGACCGTAGGGACAGCTTTCACACCGCTACAGAGAGTCACATTTGATCCCAGAGGTCCTCCCGCGTCCTGGCGGCGTACCTCCGGGACGGCTAGAGGGGCGTTCCGGTGCTACAGGCGATTTTCCCACGGTCAGTCAGTCGCCTCCGATGCCCCCAGTCCTCTCGCATCATGGAGATATAGATGCAGGGTGGCCAGAGCGGCATTGCGGCCATCGAGACGGTTGTCCAGCAGCTAGAGAGTCCCCTGCAATCCTGGAAGTCCTCCCATGCCCTGGAGACACACCTCCAGGCCGGCTAGACGGGCGTTCCGTCCATACGGGCCGTGTTCGGGGAGAGAGAGACTCCCCTCCAAAGACAGCTTTCCTCCCGCAGCATAGAGACATAACCTCCCGGGCAGCTAGAGCGGCATTCCTGCCATAGAGACAGTCTTGCGGTGGTTCGAGAGGCCCCTCCAAGCCAGGAAGTCCTCCCGGATCAGAGAGAGAGACCTCCAGGACGGCTACAGTGGCCTTCCTGTAAGAGAGACTTTGTTCTGGGAGCTAGAGAGTCACCGACGATCCCAGGATTCCTGCCACATCATGGAGACACACCTGCAAAAGACGGAGAGAGGCGTTCAGGTCATAGAGATGCTGTTGGGGCGGCTAGAGAATGCGCTGCGATCCCAGAAGTCATCAGGCATCATAGACACATACGTCCAGCGCAGCTAGAGTGGCATTGCGGTCAGAGAGACTGTTTTGCCTCGGCTCGAGAGTGCCCTGTGATCCCAGAGCTCCGCCCAGATCTTTGAGACCTCCTTCCGGCACAGCTAGAGTGGCGTTGCAGTCCTAGACATGGTAGTCGCGCGGTTAGAGAGTCCCTTCCAATGCCAAAATTCTCCCGGATCACGGAGACGTCCCTGGGGAATGGCTGGAGTGGCGTCCCAATCCTAGAAACGGTGTTCCATCAGTTAGAGAGTGCCATGCTGCCCCAGATGTCCTCCTTGATCATGGAGACATACCTCTGGGACGGCTAGAGGAGCGTCGTGGAGAAAGAGACGTTGTTCCGGTGACTAGAGAGTCACTAGAAGCAGAAAAGGGGTGGGAGGCCGCAAAGGTGTGGGAGGCTGGAGGGGAGGTAGAGGCCAGAAAGAAGTGGAGGCTGCAAAGGGGTGGGAGGCCGCAAAGGTGTGGGAGGCTGGAGGGGAGGTAGAGGCCAGAAAGAAGTGGAGGCCGCAAAGTGGTGAAAGGCTGGAGCGTGTCCCGCATCATAGAGAAATTGCATGCGGGACGGCTAGAGTGGCATTCCGCTTGTGGAAACGGTGTTCTGGCACCTACAGAGTAGTCCCTTCCCCTCCCGCAAGTCCTCCGGGATGAGAGAGACATAGCTGCCAGAGGGCTAGAGTGGCATTCCCGTCACGGAGGTGGTGTTGCAGCGCCTGGAGAATCCCCTCTGGCCTCGGGCGGCCTCCCGATCACGGAGATATACCTCCGGCATGGCTAGAGCGGCATTCTGATCAGAGAGATGCTGTTCCGGCAGATAGAGACTCCCCTGCGATCCCGGAAATCCTCCCAGATCAGAGACACATACGTCTGGGCTGGCCAGACAGGCCTCCCTATCGTTGTCAACGGTGTTCCCACAGCTAGAGAGTCCCCTGCCAGCCCAGAAGTCCAAGCAGAGCATACACACATCCCTCCCAGAGAGGCAGAGTGGCATTCCAGTGGTAGAGATGGTGTCAAAGCACCTCGAGACTCCGTTCCACACACACAAGTCCTCCCGCATCACAAAGACATCCATCCAGGAGGGCTAGAGTGGCATTGCGGCATACAGGGATGGTCTTGCCATGGCTGGAGAGTCGTCTCTGAGCCCAGAACCCCCCCTGCATCATGCAGACGTACCTGCTGAATGGCTTGAGTGGCATTGCGGTCATAGAGCGGGTTGCCCGGCAACGAGACGGTCACCTCCGATCCCAGAAATCCGCCTCCATCACAGAGACACGCCTCCAGGACGGCTAGAGTGGCCTTCTGGACCGTAGGGACAGCTTTCACACCGCTACAGAGAGTCACATTTGATCCCAGAGGTCCTCCCGCGTCCTGGCGGCGTACCTCCGGGACGGCTAGAGGGGCGTTCCGGTGCTACAGGCGATTTTCCCACGGTCAGTCAGTCGCCTCCGATGCCCCCAGTCCTCTCGCATCATGGAGATATAGATGCAGGGTGGCCAGAGCGGCATTGCGGCCATCGAGACGGTTGTCCAGCAGCTAGAGAGTCCCCTGCAATCCTGGAAGTCCTCCCATGCCCTGGAGACACACCTCCAGGCCGGCTAGACGGGCGTTCCGTCCATACGGGCCGTGTTCGGGGAGAGAGAGACTCCCCTCCAAAGACAGCTTTCCTCCCGCAGCATAGAGACATAACCTCCCGGGCAGCTAGAGCGGCATTCCTGCCATAGAGACAGTCTTGCGGTGGTTCGAGAGGCCCCTCCAAGCCAGGAAGTCCTCCCGGATCAGAGAGAGAGACCTCCAGGACGGCTACAGTGGCCTTCCTGTAAGAGAGACTTTGTTCTGGGAGCTAGAGAGTCACCGACGATCCCAGGATTCCTGCCACGTCATGGAGACACACCTGCAAAAGACGGAGAGAGGCGTTCAGGTCATAGAGATGCTGTTGGGGCGGCTAGAGAATGCGCTGCGATCCCAGAAGTCATCAGGCATCATAGACACATACGTCCAGCGCAGCCAGAGTGGCATTGCGGTCAGAGAGACTGTTTTGCCTCGGCTCGAGAGTGCCCTGTGATCCCAGAGCTCCGCCCAGATCTTTGAGACCTCCTTCCGGCACAGCTAGAGTGGCGTTGCAGTCCTAGACATGGTAGTCGCGCGGTTAGAGAGTCCCTTCCAATGCCAAAATTCTCCCGGATCACGGAGACGTCCCTGGGGAATGGCTGGAGTGGCGTCCCAATCCTAGAAACGGTGTTCCATCAGTTAGAGAGTGCCATGCTGCCCCAGATGTCCTCCTTGATCATGGAGACATACCTCTGGGACGGCTAGAGGAGCGTCGTGGAGAAAGAGACGTTGTTCCGGTGACTAGAGAGTCACTAGAAGCAGAAAAGGGGTGGGAGGCCGCAAAGGTGTGGGAGGCTGGAGGGGAGGTAGAGGCCAGAAAGAAGTGGAGGCTGCAAAGGGGTGGGAGGCCGCAAAGGTGTGGGAGGCTGGAGGGGAGGTAGAGGCCAGAAAGAAGTGGAGGCCGCAAAGTGGTGAAAGGCTGGAGCGTGTCCCGCATCATAGAGAAATTGCATGCGGGACGGCTAGAGTGGCATTCCGCTTGTGGAAACGGTGTTCTGGCACCTACAGAGTAGTCCCTTCCCCTCCCGCAAGTCCTCCGGGATGAGAGAGACATAGCTGCCAGAGGGCTAGAGTGGCATTCCCGTCACGGAGGTGGTGTTGCAGCGCCTGGAGAATCCCCTCTGGCCTCGGGCGGCCTCCCGATCACGGAGATATACCTCCGGCATGGCTAGAGCGGCATTCTGATCAGAGAGATGCTGTTCCGGCAGATAGAGACTCCCCTGCGATCCCGGAAATCCTCCCAGATCAGAGACACATACGTCTGGGCTGGCCAGACAGGCCTCCCTATCGTTGTCAACGGTGTTCCCACAGCTAGAGAGTCCCCTGCCAGCCCAGAAGTCCAAGCAGAGCATACACACATCCCTCCCAGAGAGGCAGAGTGGCATTCCAGTGGTAGAGATGGTGTCAAAGCACCTCGAGACTCCGTTCCACACACACAAGTCCTCCCGCATCACAAAGACATGCATCCAGGAGGGCTAGAGTGGCATTGCGGCATACAGGGATGGTCTTGCCATGGCTGGAGAGTCGTCTCTGAGCCCAGAACCCCCCCTGCATCATGCAGACGTACCTGCTGAATGGCTTGAGTGGCATTGCGGTCATAGAGCGGGTTGCCCGGCAACGAGACGGTCACCTCCGATCCCAGAAATCCGCCTCCATCACAGAGACACGCCTCCAGGACGGCTAGAGTGGCCTTCTGGACCGTAGGGACAGCTTTCACACCGCTACAGAGAGTCACATTTGATCCCAGAGGTCCTCCCGCGTCCTGGCGGCATACCTCCGGGACGGCTAGAGGGGCGTTCCGGTGCTACAGGCGATTTTCCCACGGTCAGTCAGTCGCCTCCGATGCCCCCAGTCCTCTCGCATCATGGAGATATAGATGCAGGGTGGCCAGAGCGGCATTGCGGCCATCGAGAGGGTTGTCCAGCAGCTAGAGAGTCCCCTGCAATCCTGGAAGTCCTCCCATGCCCTGGAGACACACCTCCAGGCCGGCTAGACGGGCGTTCCGTCCATACGGGCCGTGTTCGGGGAGAGAGAGACTCCCCTCCAAAGACAGCTTTCCTCCCGCAGCATAGAGACATAACCTCCCGGGCAGCTAGAGCGGCATTCCTGCCATAGAGACAGTCTTGCGGTGGTTCGAGAGGCCCCTCCAAGCCAGGAAGTCCTCCCGGATCAGAGAGAGAGACCTCCAGGACGGCTACAGTGGCCTTCCTGTAAGAGAGACTTTGTTCTGGGAGCTAGAGAGTCACCGACGATCCCAGGATTCCTGCCACATCAGGGAGACACACCTGCAAAAGACGGAGAGAGGCGTTCAGGTCATAGAGATGCTGTTGGGGCGGCTAGAGAATGCGCTGCGATCCCAGAAGTCATCAGGCATCATAGACACATACGTCCAGCGCAGCTAGAGTGGCATTGCGGTCAGAGAGACTGTTTTGCCTCGGCTCGAGAGTGCCCTGTGATCCCAGAGCTCCGCCCAGATCTTTGAGACCTCCTTCCGGCACAGCTAGAGTGGCGTTGCAGTCCTAGACATGGTAGTCGCGCGGTTAGAGAGTCCCTTCCAATGCCAAAATTCTCCCGGATCACGGAGACGTCCCTGGGGAATGGCTGGAGTGGCGTCCCAATCCTAGAAACGGTGTTCCATCAGTTAGAGAGTGCCATCCTGTCCCAGATGTCCTCCTTGATCATGGAGACATACCTCTGGGACGGCTAGAGGAGCATCGTGGAGAAAGAGACGTTGTTCCGGTGACTAGAGAGTCACTAGAAGCAGAAAAGGGGTGGGAGGCCGCAAAGGTGTGGGAGGCTGGAGGGGAGGTAGAGGCCAGAAAGAAGTGGAGGCTGCAAAGGGGTGGGAGGCCGCAAAGGTGTGGGAGGCTGGAGGGGAGGTAGAGGCCAGAAAGAAGTGGAGGCTGCAAAGGGGTGGGAGGCCGCAAAGGTGTGGGAGGCTGGAGGGGAGGTAGAGGCCAGAAAGAAGTGGAGGCCGCAAAGTGGTGAAAGGCTGGAGCGTGTCCCGCATCATAGAGAAATTGCATGCGGGACGGCTAGAGTGGCATTCCGCTTGTGGAAACGGTGTTCTGGCACCTACAGAGTAGTCCCTTCCCCTCCCGCAAGTCCTCCGGGATGAGAGAGACATAGCTGCCAGAGGGCTAGAGTGGCATTCCCGTCACGGAGGTGGTGTTGCAGCGCCTGGAGAATCCCCTCTGGCCTCGGGCGGCCTCCCGATCACGGAGATATACCTCCGGCATGGCTAGAGCGGCATTCTGATCAGAGAGATGCTGTTCCGGCAGATAGAGACTCCCCTGCGATCCCGGAAATCCTCCCAGATCAGAGACACATACGTCTGGGCTGGCCAGACAGGCCTCCCTATCGTTGTCAACGGTGTTCCCACAGCTAGAGAGTCCCCTGCCAGCCCAGAAGTCCAAGCAGAGCATACACACATCCCTCCCAGAGAGGCAGAGTGGCATTCCAGTGGTAGAGATGGTGTCAAAGCACCTCGAGACTCCGTTCCACACACACAAGTCCTCCCGCATCACAAAGACATGCATCCAGGAGGGCTAGAGTGGCATTGCGGCATACAGGGATGGTCTTGCCATGGCTGGAGAGTCGTCTCTGAGCCCAGAACCCCCCCTGCATCATGCAGACGTACCTGCTGAATGGCTTGAGTGGCATTGCGGTCATAGAGCGGGTTGCCCGGCAACGAGACGGTCACCTCCGATCCCAGAAATCCGCCTCCATCACAGAGACACGCCTCCAGGACGGCTAGAGTGGCCTTCTGGACCGTAGGGACAGCTTTCACACCGCTACAGAGAGTCACATTTGATCCCAGAGGTCCTCCCGCGTCCTGGCGGCGTACCTCCGGGACGGCTAGAGGGGCGTTCCGGTGCTACAGGCGATTTTCCCACGGTCAGTCAGTCGCCTCCGATGCCCCCAGTCCTCTCGCATCATGGAGATATAGATGCAGGGTGGCCAGAGCGGCATTGCGGCCATCGAGACGGTTGTCCAGCAGCTAGAGAGTCCCCTGCAATCCTGGAAGTCCTCCCATGCCCTGGAGACACACCTCCAGGCCGGCTAGACGGGCGTTCCGTCCATACGGGCCGTGTTCGGGGAGAGAGAGACTCCCCTCCAAAGACAGCTTTCCTCCCGCAGCATAGAGACATAACCTCCCGGGCAGCTAGAGCGGCATTCCTGCCATAGAGACAGTCTTGCGGTGGTTCGAGAGGCCCCTCCAAGCCAGGAAGTCCTCCCGGATCAGAGAGAGAGACCTCCAGGACGGCTACAGTGGCCTTCCTGTAAGAGAGACTTTGTTCTGGGAGCTAGAGAGTCACCGACGATCCCAGGATTCCTGCCACATCATGGAGACACACCTGCAAAAGACGGAGAGAGGCGTTCAGGTCATAGAGATGCTGTTGGGGCGGCTAGAGAATGCGCTGCGATCCCAGAAGTCATCAGGCATCATAGACACATACGTCCAGCGCAGCTAGAGTGGCATTGCGGTCAGAGAGACTGTTTTGCCTCGGCTCGAGAGTGCCCTGTGATCCCAGAGCTCCGCCCAGATCTTTGAGACCTCCTTCCGGCACAGCTAGAGTGGCGTTGCAGTCCTAGACATGGTAGTCGCGCGGTTAGAGAGTCCCTTCCAATGCCAAAATTCTCCCGGATCACGGAGACGTCCCTGGGGAATGGCTGGAGTGGCGTCCCAATCCTAGAAACGGTGTTCCATCAGTTAGAGAGTGCCATGCTGCCCCAGATGTCCTCCTTGATCACGGAGACATACCTCTGGGACGGCTAGAGGAGCGTCGTGGAGAAAGAGACGTTGTTCCGGTGACTAGAGAGTCACTAGAAGCAGAAAAGGGGTGGGAGGCCGCAAAGGTGTGGGAGGCTGGAGGGGAGGTAGAGGCCAGAAAGAAGTGGAGGCTGCAAAGGGGTGGGAGGCCGCAAAGGTGTGGGAGGCTGGAGGGGAGGTAGAGGCCAGAAAGAAGTGGAGGCCGCAAAGTGGTGAAAGGCTGGAGCGTGTCCCGCATCATAGAGAAATTGCATGCGGGACGGCTAGAGTGGCATTCCGCTTGTGGAAACGGTGTTCTGGCACCTACAGAGTAGTCCCTTCCCCTCCCGCAAGTCCTCCGGGATGAGAGAGACATAGCTGCCAGAGGGCTAGAGTGGCATTCCCGTCACGGAGGTGGTGTTGCAGCGCCTGGAGAATCCCCTCTGGCCTCGGGCGGCCTCCCGATCACGGAGATATACCTCCGGCATGGCTAGAGCGGCATTCTGATCAGAGAGATGCTGTTCCGGCAGATAGAGACTCCCCTGCGATCCCGGAAATCCTCCCAGATCAGAGACACATACGTCTGGGCTGGCCAGACAGGCCTCCCTATCGTTGTCAACGGTGTTCCCACAGCTAGAGAGTCCCCTGCCAGCCCAGAAGTCCAAGCAGAGCATACACACATCCCTCCCAGAGAGGCAGAGTGGCATTCCAGTGGTAGAGATGGTGTCAAAGCACCTCGAGACTCCGTTCCACACACACAAGTCCTCCCGCATCACAAAGACATGCATCCAGGAGGGCTAGAGTGGCATTGCGGCATACAGGGATGGTCTTGCCATGGCTGGAGAGTCGTCTCTGAGCCCAGAACCCCCCCTGCATCATGCAGACGTACCTGCTGAATGGCTTGAGTGGCATTGCGGTCATAGAGCGGGTTGCCCGGCAACGAGACGGTCACCTCCGATCCCAGAAATCCGCCTCCATCACAGAGACACGCCTCCAGGACGGCTAGAGTGGCCTTCTGGACCGTAGGGACAGCTTTCACACCGCTACAGAGAGTCACATTTGATCCCAGAGGTCCTCCCGCGTCCTGGCGGCATACCTCCGGGACGGCTAGAGGGGCGTTCCGGTGCTACAGGCGATTTTCCCACGGTCAGTCAGTCGCCTCCGATGCCCCCAGTCCTCTCGCATCATGGAGATATAGATGCAGGGTGGCCAGAGCGGCATTGCGGCCATCGAGAGGGTTGTCCAGCAGCTAGAGAGTCCCCTGCAATCCTGGAAGTCCTCCCATGCCCTGGAGACACACCTCCAGGCCGGCTAGACGGGCGTTCCGTCCATACGGGCCGTGTTCGGGGAGAGAGAGACTCCCCTCCAAAGACAGCTTTCCTCCCGCAGCATAGAGACATAACCTCCCGGGCAGCTAGAGCGGCATTCCTGCCATAGAGACAGTCTTGCGGTGGTTCGAGAGGCCCCTCCAAGCCAGGAAGTCCTCCCGGATCAGAGAGAGAGACCTCCAGGACGGCTACAGTGGCCTTCCTGTAAGAGAGACTTTGTTCTGGGAGCTAGAGAGTCACCGACGATCCCAGGATTCCTGCCACATCAGGGAGACACACCTGCAAAAGACGGAGAGAGGCGTTCAGGTCATAGAGATGCTGTTGGGGCGGCTAGAGAATGCGCTGCGATCCCAGAAGTCATCAGGCATCATAGACACATACGTCCAGCGCAGCTAGAGTGGCATTGCGGTCAGAGAGACTGTTTTGCCTCGGCTCGAGAGTGCCCTGTGATCCCAGAGCTCCGCCCAGATCTTTGAGACCTCCTTCCGGCACAGCTAGAGTGGCGTTGCAGTCCTAGACATGGTAGTCGCGCGGTTAGAGAGTCCCTTCCAATGCCAAAATTCTCCCGGATCACGGAGACGTCCCTGGGGAATGGCTGGAGTGGCGTCCCAATCCTAGAAACGGTGTTCCATCAGTTAGAGAGTGCCATCCTGTCCCACATGTCCTCCTTGATCATGGAGACATACCTCTGGGACGGCTAGAGGAGCATCGTGGAGAAAGAGACGTTGTTCCGGTGACTAGAGAGTCACTAGAAGCAGAAAAGGGGTGGGAGGCCGCAAAGGTGTGGGAGGCTGGAGGGGAGGTAGAGGCCAGAAAGAAGTGGAGGCTGCAAAGGGGTGGGAGGCCGCAAAGGTGTGGGAGGCTGGAGGGGAGGTAGAGGCCAGAAAGAAGTGGAGGCTGCAAAGGGGTGGGAGGCCGCAAAGGTGTGGGAGGCTGGAGGGGAGGTAGAGGCCAGAAAGAAGTGGAGGCCGCAAAGTGGTGAAAGGCTGGAGCGTGTCCCGCATCATAGAGAAATTGCATGCGGGACGGCTAGAGTGGCATTCCGCTTGTGGAAACGGTGTTCTGGCACCTACAGAGTAGTCCCTTCCCCTCCCGCAAGTCCTCCGGGATGAGAGAGACATAGCTGCCAGAGGGCTAGAGTGGCATTCCCGTCACGGAGGTGGTGTTGCAGCGCCTGGAGAATCCCCTCTGGCCTCGGGCGGCCTCCCGATCATGGAGATATACCTCCGGCATGGCTAGAGCGGCATTCTGATCAGAGAGATGCTGTTCCGGCAGATAGAGACTCCCCTGCGATCCCGGAAATCCTCCCAGATCAGAGACACATACGTCTGGGCTGGCCAGACAGGCCTCCCTATCGTTGTCAACGGTGTTCCCACAGCTAGAGAGTCCCCTGCCAGCCCAGAAGTCCAAGCAGAGCATACACACATCCCTCCCAGAGAGGCAGAGTGGCATTCCAGTGGTAGAGATGGTGTCAAAGCACCTCGAGACTCCGTTCCACACACACAAGTCCTCCCGCATCACAAAGACATGCATCCAGGAGGGCTAGAGTGGCATTGCGGCATACAGGGATGGTCTTGCCATGGCTGGAGAGTCGTCTCTGAGCCCAGAACCCCCCCTGCATCATGCAGACGTACCTGCTGAATGGCTTGAGTGGCATTGCGGTCATAGAGCGGGTTGCCCGGCAACGAGACGGTCACCTCCGATCCCAGAAATCCGCCTCCATCACAGAGACACGCCTCCAGGACGGCTAGAGTGGCCTTCTGGACCGTAGGGACAGCTTTCACACCGCTACAGAGAGTCACATTTGATCCCAGAGGTCCTCCCGCGTCCTGGCGGCGTACCTCCGGGACGGCTAGAGGGGCGTTCCGGTGCTACAGGCGATTTTCCCACGGTCAGTCAGTCGCCTCCGATGCCCCCAGTCCTCTCGCATCATGGAGATATAGATGCAGGGTGGCCAGAGCGGCATTGCGGCCATCGAGACGGTTGTCCAGCAGCTAGAGAGTCCCCTGCAATCCTGGAAGTCCTCCCATGCCCTGGAGACACACCTCCAGGCCGGCTAGACGGGCGTTCCGTCCATACGGGCCGTGTTCGGGGAGAGAGAGACTCCCCTCCAAAGACAGCTTTCCTCCCGCAGCATAGAGACATAACCTCCCGGGCAGCTAGAGCGGCATTCCTGCCATAGAGACAGTCTTGCGGTGGTTCGAGAGGCCCCTCCAAGCCAGGAAGTCCTCCCGGATCAGAGAGAGAGACCTCCAGGACGGCTACAGTGGCCTTCCTGTAAGAGAGACTTTGTTCTGGGAGCTAGAGAGTCACCGACGATCCCAGGATTCCTGCCACATCATGGAGACACACCTGCAAAAGACGGAGAGAGGCGTTCAGGTCATAGAGATGCTGTTGGGGCGGCTAGAGAATGCGCTGCGATCCCAGAAGTCATCAGGCATCATAGACACATACGTCCAGCGCAGCTAGAGTGGCATTGCGGTCAGAGAGACTGTTTTGCCTCGGCTCGAGAGTGCCCTGTGATCCCAGAGCTCCGCCCAGATCTTTGAGACCTCCTTCCGGCACAGCTAGAGTGGCGTTGCAGTCCTAGACATGGTAGTCGCGCGGTTAGAGAGTCCCTTCCAATGCCAAAATTCTCCCGGATCACGGAGACGTCCCTGGGGAATGGCTGGAGTGGCGTCCCAATCCTAGAAACGGTGTTCCATCAGTTAGAGAGTGCCATGCTGCCCCAGATGTCCTCCTTGATCATGGAGACATACCTCTGGGACGGCTAGAGGAGCGTCGTGGAGAAAGAGACGTTGTTCCGGTGACTAGAGAGTCACTAGAAGCAGAAAAGGGGTGGGAGGCCGCAAAGGTGTGGGAGGCTGGAGGGGAGGTAGAGGCCAGAAAGAAGTGGAGGCTGCAAAGGGGTGGGAGGCCGCAAAGGTGTGGGAGGCTGGAGGGGAGGTAGAGGCCAGAAAGAAGTGGAGGCTGCAAAGGGGTGGGAGGCCGCAAAGGTGTGGGAGGCCGGAGGGGAGGTAGAGGCCAGAAAGAAGTGGAGGCCGCAAAGTGGTGAAAGGCTGGAGCGTGTCCCGCATCATAGAGAAATTGCATGCGGGACGGCTAGAGTGGCATTCCGCTTGTGGAAACGGTGTTCTGGCACCTACAGAGTAGTCCCTTCCCCTCCCGCAAGTCCTCCGGGATGAGAGAGACATAGCTGCCAGAGGGCTAGAGTGGCATTCCCGTCACGGAGGTGGTGTTGCAGCGCCTGGAGAATCCCCTCTGGCCTCGGGCGGCCTCCCGATCACGGAGATATACCTCCGGCATGGCTAGAGCGGCATTCTGATCAGAGAGATGCTGTTCCGGCAGATAGAGACTCCCCTGCGATCCCGGAAATCCTCCCAGATCAGAGACACATACGTCTGGGCTGGCCAGACAGGCCTCCCTATCGTTGTCAACGGTGTTCCCACAGCTAGAGAGTCCCCTGCCAGCCCAGAAGTCCAAGCAGAGCATACACACATCCCTCCCAGAGAGGCAGAGTGGCATTCCAGTGGTAGAGATGGTGTCAAAGCACCTCGAGACTCCGTTCCACACACACAAGTCCTCCCGCATCACAAAGACATCCATCCAGGAGGGCTAGAGTGGCATTGCGGCATACAGGGATGGTCTTGCCATGGCTGGAGAGTCGTCTCTGAGCCCAGAACCCCCCCTGCATCATGCAGACGTACCTGCTGAATGGCTTGAGTGGCATTGCGGTCATAGAGCGGGTTGCCCGGCAACGAGACGGTCACCTCCGATCCCAGAAATCCGCCTCCATCACAGAGACACGCCTCCAGGACGGCTAGAGTGGCCTTCTGGACCGTAGGGACAGCTTTCACACCGCTACAGAGAGTCACATTTGATCCCAGAGGTCCTCCCGCGTCCTGGCGGCGTACCTCCGGGACGGCTAGAGGGGCGTTCCGGTGCTACAGGCGATTTTCCCACGGTCAGTCAGTCGCCTCCGATGCCCCCAGTCCTCTCGCATCATGGAGATATAGATGCAGGGTGGCCAGAGCGGCATTGCGGCCATCGAGACGGTTGTCCAGCAGCTAGAGAGTCCCCTGCAATCCTGGAAGTCCTCCCATGCCCTGGAGACACACCTCCAGGCCGGCTAGACGGGCGTTCCGGCCATACGGGCCGTGTTCGGGGAGAGAGAGACTCCCCTCCAAAGACAGCTTTCCTCCCGCAGCATAGAGACATAACCTCCCGGGCAGCTAGAGCGGCATTCCTGCCATAGAGACAGTCTTGCGGTGGTTCGAGAGGCCCCTCCAAGCCAGGAAGTCCTCCCGGATCAGAGAGAGAGACCTCCAGGACGGCTACAGTGGCCTTCCTGTAAGAGAGACTTTGTTCTGGGAGCTAGAGAGTCACCGACGATCCCAGGATTCCTGCCACATCATGGAGACACACCTGCAAAAGACGGAGAGAGGCGTTCAGGTCATAGAGATGCTGTTGGGGCGGCTAGAGAATGCGCTGCGATCCCAGAAGTCATCAGGCATCATAGACACATACGTCCAGCGCAGCTAGAGTGGCATTGCGGTCAGAGAGACTGTTTTGCCTCGGCTCGAGAGTGCCCTGTGATCCCAGAGCTCCGCCCAGATCTTTGAGACCTCCTTCCGGCACAGCTAGAGTGGCGTTGCAGTCCTAGACATGGTAGTCGCGCGGTTAGAGAGTCCCTTCCAATGCCAAAATTCTCCCGGATCACGGAGACGTCCCTGGGGAATGGCTGGAGTGGCGTCCCAATCCTAGAAACGGTGTTCCATCAGTTAGAGAGTGCCATCCTGCCCCAGATGTCCTCCTTGATCATGGAGACATACCTCTGGGACGGCTAGAGGAGCGTCGTGGAGAAAGAGACGTTGTTCCGGTGACTAGAGAGTCACTAGAAGCAGAAAAGGGGTGGGAGGCCGCAAAGGTGTGGGAGGCTGGAGGGGAGGTAGAGGCCAGAAAGAAGTGGAGGCTGCAAAGGGGTGGGAGGCCGCAAAGGTGTGGGAGGCTGGAGGGGAGGTAGAGGCCAGAAAGAAGTGGAGGCTGCAAAGGGGTGGGAGGCCGCAAAGGTGTGGGAGGCCGGAGGGGAGGTAGAGGCCAGAAAGAAGTGGAGGCCGCAAAGTGGTGAAAGGCTGGAGCGTGTCCCGCATCATAGAGAAATTGCATGCGGGACGGCTAGAGTGGCATTCCGCTTGTGGAAACGGTGTTCTGGCACCTACAGAGTAGTCCCTTCCCCTCCCGCAAGTCCTCCGGGATGAGAGAGACATAGCTGCCAGAGGGCTAGAGTGGCATTCCCGTCACGGAGGTGGTGTTGCAGCGCCTGGAGAATCCCCTCTGGCCTCGGGCGGCCTCCCGATCACGGAGATATACCTCCGGCATGGCTAGAGCGGCATTCTGATCAGAGAGATGCTGTTCCGGCAGCTAGAGAGTCCCCTGCGATCCCGGAAATCCTCCCAGATCAGAGACACATACGTCTGGGCTGGCCAGACAGGCCTCCCTATCGTTGTCAACGGTGTTCCCACAGCTAGAGAGTCCCCTGCCAGCCCAGAAGTCCAAGCAGAGCATACACACATCCCTCCCAGAGAGGCAGAGTGGCATTCCAGTGGTAGAGATGGTGTCAAAGCACCTCGAGACTCCGTTCCACACACACAAGTCCTCCCGCATCACAAAGACATCCATCCAGGAGGGCTAGAGTGGCATTGCGGCATACAGGGATGGTCTTGCCATGGCTGGAGAGTCGTCTCTGAGCCCAGAACCCCCCCTGCATCATGCAGACGTACCTGCTGAATGGCTTGAGTGGCATTGTGGTCATAGAGCGGGTTGCCCGGCAACGAGACGGTCACCTCCGATCCCAGAAATCCGCCTCCATCACAGAGACACGCCTCCAGGACGGCTAGAGTGGCCTTCTGGACCGTAGGGACAGCTTTCACACCGCTACAGAGAGTCACATTTGATCCCAGAGGTCCTCCCGCGTCCTGGCGGCGTACCTCCGGGACGGCTAGAGGGGCGTTCCGGTGCTACAGGCGATTTTCCCACGGTCAGTCAGTCGCCTCCGATGCCCCCAGTCCTCTCGCATCATGGAGATATAGATGCAGGGTGGCCAGAGCGGCATTGCGGCCATCGAGACGGTTGTCCAGCAGCTAGAGAGTCCCCTGCAATCCTGGAAGTCCTCCCATGCCCTGGAGACACACCTCCAGGCTGGCTAGACGGGCGTTCCGTCCATACGGGCCGTGTTCGGGGAGAGAGAGACTCCCCTCCAAAGACAGCTTTCCTCCCGCAGCATAGAGACATAACCTCCCGGGCAGCTAGAGCGGCATTCCTGCCATAGAGACAGTCTTGCGGTGGTTCGAGAGGCCCCTCCAAGCCAGGAAGTCCTCCCGGATCAGAGAGAGAGACCTCCAGGACGGCTACAGTGGCCTTCCTGTAAGAGAGACTTTGTTCTGGGAGCTAGAGAGTCACCGACGATCCCAGGATTCCTGCCACATCATGGAGACACACCTGCAAAAGACGGAGAGAGGCGTTCAGGTCATAGAGATGCTGTTGGGGCGGCTAGAGAATGCGCTGCGATCCCAGAAGTCATCAGGCATCATAGACACATACGTCCAGCGCAGCTAGAGTGGCATTGCGGTCAGAGAGACTGTTTTGCCTCGGCTCGAGAGTGCCCTGTGATCCCAGAGCTCCGCCCAGATCTTTGAGACCTCCTTCCGGCACAGCTAGAGTGGCGTTGCAGTCCTAGACATGGTAGTCGCGCGGTTAGAGAGTCCCTTCCAATGCCAAAATTCTCCCGGATCACGGAGACGTCCCTGGGGAATGGCTGGAGTGGCGTCCCAATCCTAGAAACGGTGTTCCATCAGTTAGAGAGTGCCATCCTGCCCCAGATGTCCTCCTTGATCATGGAGACATACCTCTGGGACGGCTAGAGGAGCGTCGTGGAGAAAGAGACGTTGTTCCGGTGACTAGAGAGTCACTAGAAGCAGAAAAGGGGTGGGAGGCCGCAAAGGTGTGGGAGGCTGGAGGGGAGGTAGAGGCCAGAAAGAAGTGGAGGCTGCAAAGGGGTGGGAGGCCGCAAAGGTGTGGGAGGCTGGAGGGGAGGTAGAGGCCAGAAAGAAGTGGAGGCTGCAAAGGGGTGGGAGGCCGCAAAGGTGTGGGAGGCCGGAGGGGAGGTAGAGGCCAGAAAGAAGTGGAGGCCGCAAAGTGGTGAAAGGCTGGAGCGTGTCCCGCATCATAGAGAAATTGCATGCGGGACGGCTAGAGTGGCATTCCGCTTGTGGAAACGGTGTTCTGGCACCTACAGAGTAGTCCCTTCCCCTCCCGCAAGTCCTCCGGGATGAGAGAGACATAGCTGCCAGAGGGCTAGAGTGGCATTCCCGTCACGGAGGTGGTGTTGCAGCGCCTGGAGAATCCCCTCTGGCCTCGGGCGGCCTCCCGATCACGGAGATATACCTCCGGCATGGCTAGAGCGGCATTCTGATCAGAGAGATGCTGTTCCGGCAGATAGAGACTCCCCTGCGATCCCGGAAATCCTCCCAGATCAGAGACACATACGTCTGGGCTGGCCAGACAGGCCTCCCTATCGTTGTCAACGGTGTTCCCACAGCTAGAGAGTCCCCTGCCAGCCCAGAAGTCCAAGCAGAGCATACACACATCCCTCCCAGAGAGGCAGAGTGGCATTCCAGTGGTAGAGATGGTGTCAAAGCACCTCGAGACTCCGTTCCACACACACAAGTCCTCCCGCATCACAAAGACATCCATCCAGGAGGGCTAGAGTGGCATTGCGGCATACAGGGATGGTCTTGCCATGGCTGGAGAGTCGTCTCTGAGCCCAGAACCCCCCCTGCATCATGCAGACGTACCTGCTGAATGGCTTGAGTGGCATTGCGGTCATAGAGCGGGTTACCCGGCAACGAGACGGTCCCCTCCGATCCCAGAAATCCGCCTCCATCACAGAGACACGCCTCCAGGACGGCTAGAGTGGCCTTCTGGACCGTAGGGACAGCTTTCACACCGCTACAGAGAGTCACATTTGATCCCAGAGGTCCTCCCGCGTCCTGGCGGCGTACCTCCGGGACGGCTAGAGGGGCGTTCCGGTGCTACAGGCGATTTTCCCACGGTCAGTCAGTCGCCTCCGATGCCCCCAGTCCTCTCGCATCATGGAGATATAGATGCAGGGTGGCCAGAGCGGCATTGCGGCCATCGAGACGGTTGTCCAGCAGCTAGAGAGTCCCCTGCAATCCTGGAAGTCCTCCCATGCCCTGGAGACACACCTCCAGGCCGGCTAGACGGGCGTTCCGTCCATACGGGCCGTGTTCGGGGAGAGAGAGACTCCCCTCCAAAGACAGCTTTCCTCCCGCAGCATAGAGACATAACCTCCCGGGCAGCTAGAGCGGCATTCCTGCCATAGAGACAGTCTTGCGGTGGTTCGAGAGGCCCCTCCAAGCCAGGAAGTCCTCCCGGATCAGAGAGAGAGACCTCCAGGACGGCTACAGTGGCCTTCCTGTAAGAGAGACTTTGTTCTGGGAGCTAGAGAGTCACCGACGATCCCAGGATTCCTGCCACATCATGGAGACACACCTGCAAAAGACGGAGAGAGGCGTTCAGGTCATAGAGATGCTGTTGGGGCGGCTAGAGAATGCACTGCGATCCCAGAAGTCATCAGGCATCATAGACACATACGTCCAGCGCAGCTAGAGTGGCATTGCGGTCAGAGAGACTGTTTTGCCTCGGCTCGAGAGTGCCCTGTGATCCCAGAGCTCCGCCCAGATCTTTGAGACCTCCTTCCGGCACAGCTAGAGTGGCGTTGCAGTCCTAGACATGGTAGTCGCGCGGTTAGAGAGTCCCTTCCAATGCCAAAATTCTCCCGGATCACGGAGACGTCCCTGGGGAATGGCTGGAGTGGCGTCCCAATCCTAGAAACGGTGTTCCATCAGTTAGAGAGTGCCATCCTGCCCCAGATGTCCTCCTTGATCATGGAGACATACCTCTGGGACGGCTAGAGGAGCGTCGTGGAGAAAGAGACGTTGTTCCGGTGACTAGAGAGTCACTAGAAGCAGAAAAGGGGTGGGAGGCCGCAAAGGTGTGGGAGGCTGGAGGGGAGGTAGAGGCCAGAAAGAAGTGGAGGCTGCAAAGGGGTGGGAGGCCGCAAAGGTGTGGGAGGCTGGAGGGGAGGTAGAGGCCAGAAAGAAGTGGAGGCTGCAAAGGGGTGGGAGGCCGCAAAGGTGTGGGAGGCCGGAGGGGAGGTAGAGGCCAGAAAGAAGTGGAGGCCGCAAAGTGGTGAAAGGCTGGAGCGTGTCCCGCATCATAGAGAAATTGCATGCGGGACGGCTAGAGTGGCATTCCGCTTGTGGAAACGGTGTTCTGGCACCTACAGAGTAGTCCCTTCCCCTCCCGCAAGTCCTCCGGGATGAGAGAGACATAGCTGCCAGAGGGCTAGAGTGGCATTCCCGTCACGGAGGTGGTGTTGCAGCGCCTGGAGAATCCCCTCTGGCCTCGGGCGGCCTCCCGATCACGGAGATATACCTCCGGCATGGCTAGAGCGGCATTCTGATCAGAGAGATGCTGTTCCGGCAGATAGAGACTCCCCTGCGATCCCGGAAATCCTCCCAGATCAGAGACACATACGTCTGGGCTGGCCAGACAGGCCTCCCTATCGTTGTCAACGGTGTTCCCACAGCTAGAGAGTCCCCTGCCAGCCCAGAAGTCCAAGCAGAGCATACACACATCCCTCCCAGAGAGGCAGAGTGGCATTCCAGTGGTAGAGATGGTGTCAAAGCACCTCGAGACTCCGTTCCACACACACAAGTCCTCCCGCATCACAAAGACATCCATCCAGGAGGGCTAGAGTGGCATTGCGGCATACAGGGATGGTCTTGCCATGGCTGGAGAGTCGTCTCTGAGCCCAGAACCCCCCCTGCATCATGCAGACGTACCTGCTGAATGGCTTGAGTGGCATTGTGGTCATAGAGCGGGTTGCCCGGCAACGAGACGGTCACCTCCGATCCCAGAAATCCGCCTCCATCACAGAGACACGCCTCCAGGACGGCTAGAGTGGCCTTCTGGACCGTAGGGACAGCTTTCACACCGCTACAGAGAGTCACATTTGATCCCAGAGGTCCTCCCGCGTCCTGGCGGCGTACCTCCGGGACGGCTAGAGGGGCGTTCCGGTGCTACAGGCGATTTTCCCACGGTCAGTCAGTCGCCTCCGATGCCCCCAGTCCTCTCGCATCATGGAGATATAGATGCAGGGTGGCCAGAGCGGCATTGCGGCCATCGAGACGGTTGTCCAGCAGCTAGAGAGTCCCCTGCAATCCTGGAAGTCCTCCCATGCCCTGGAGACACACCTCCAGGCCGGCTAGACGGGCGTTCCGTCCATACGGGCCGTGTTCGGGGAGAGAGAGACTCCCCTCCAAAGACAGCTTTCCTCCCGCAGCATAGAGACATAACCTCCCGGGCAGCTAGAGCGGCATTCCTGCCATAGAGACAGTCTTGCGGTGGTTCGAGAGGCCCCTCCAAGCCAGGAAGTCCTCCCGGATCAGAGAGAGAGACCTCCAGGACGGCTACAGTGGCCTTCCTGTAAGAGAGACTTTGTTCTGGGAGCTAGAGAGTCACCGACGATCCCAGGATTCCTGCCACATCATGGAGACACACCTGCAAAAGACGGAGAGAGGCGTTCAGGTCATAGAGATGCTGTTGGGGCGGCTAGAGAATGCGCTGCGATCCCAGAAGTCATCAGGCATCATAGACACATACGTCCAGCGCAGCTAGAGTGGCATTGCGGTCAGAGAGACTGTTTTGCCTCGGCTCGAGAGTGCCCTGTGATCCCAGAGCTCCGCCCAGATCTTTGAGACCTCCTTCCGGCACAGCTAGAGTGGCGTTGCAGTCCTAGACATGGTAGTCGCGCGGTTAGAGAGTCCCTTCCAATGCCAAAATTCTCCCGGATCACGGAGACGTCCCTGGGGAATGGCTGGAGTGGCGTCCCAATCCTAGAAACGGTGTTCCATCAGTTAGAGAGTGCCATCCTGTCCCAGATGTCCTCCTTGATCATGGAGACATACCTCTGGGACGGCTAGAGGAGCGTCGTGGAGAAAGAGACGTTGTTCCGGTGACTAGAGAGTCACTAGAAGCAGAAAAGGGGTGGGAGGCCGCAAAGGTGTGGGAGGCTGGAGGGGAGGTAGAGGCCAGAAAGAAGTGGAGGCTGCAAAGGGGTGGGAGGCCGCAAAGGTGTGGGAGGCTGGAGGGGAGGTAGAGGCCAGAAAGAAGTGGAGGCTGCAAAGGGGTGGGAGGCCGCAAAGGTGTGGGAGGCTGGAGGGGAGGTAGAGGCCAGAAAGAAGTGGAGGCCGCAAAGTGGTGAAAGGCTGGAGCGTGTCCCGCATCATAGAGAAATTGCATGCGGGACGGCTAGAGTGGCATTCCGCTTGTGGAAACGGTGTTCTGGCACCTACAGAGTAGTCCCTTCCCCTCCCGCAAGTCCTCCGGGATGAGAGAGACATAGCTGCCAGAGGGCTAGAGTGGCATTCCCGTCACGGAGGTGGTGTTGCAGCGCCTGGAGAATCCCCTCTGGCCTCGGGCGGCCTCCCGATCACGGAGATATACCTCCGGCATGGCTAGAGCGGCATTCTGATCAGAGAGATGCTGTTCCGGCAGATAGAGACTCCCCTGCGATCCCGGAAATCCTCCCAGATCAGAGACACATACGTCTGGGCTGGCCAGACAGGCCTCCCTATCGTTGTCAACGGTGTTCCCACAGCTAGAGAGTCCCCTGCCAGCCCAGAAGTCCAAGCAGACCATACACACATCCCTCCCAGAGAGGCAGAGTGGCATTCCAGTGGTAGAGATGGTGTCAAAGCACCTCGAGACTCCGTTCCACACACACAAGTCCTCCCGCATCACAAAGACATCCATCCAGGAGGGCTAGAGTGGCATTGCGGCATACAGGGATGGTCTTGCCATGGCTGGAGAGTCGTCTCTGAGCCCAGAACCCCCCCTGCATCATGCAGACGTACCTGCTGAATGGCTTGAGTGGCATTGCGGTCATAGAGCGGGTTGCCCGGCAACGAGACGGTCACCTCCGATCCCAGAAATCCGCCTCCATCACAGAGACACGCCTCCAGGACGGCTAGAGTGGCCTTCTGGACCGTAGGGACAGCTTTCACACCGCTACAGAGAGTCACATTTGATCCCAGAGGTCCTCCCGCGTCCTGGCGGCGTACCTCCGGGACGGCTAGAGGGGCGTTCCGGTGCTACAGGCGATTTTCCCACGGTCAGTCAGTCGCCTCCGATGCCCCCAGTCCTCTCGCATCATGGAGATATAGATGCAGGGTGGCCAGAGCGGCATTGCGGCCATCGAGACGGTTGTCCAGCAGCTAGAGAGTCCCCTGCAATCCTGGAAGTCCTCCCATGCCCTGGAGACACACCTCCAGGCCGGCTAGACGGGCGTTCCGGCCATACGGGCCGTGTTCGGGGAGAGAGATACTCCCCTCCAAAGACAGCTTTCCTCCCGCAGCATAGAGACATAACCTCCCGGGCAGCTAGAGCGGCATTCCTGCCATAGAGACAGTCTTGCGGTGGTTCGAGAGGCCCCTCCAAGCCAGGAAGTCCTCCCGGATCAGAGAGAGAGACCTCCAGGACGGCTACAGTGGCCTTCCTGTAAGAGAGACTTTGTTCTGGGAGCTAGAGAGTCACCGACGATCCCAGGATTCCTGCCACATCATGGAGACACACCTGCAAAAGACGGAGAGAGGCGTTCAGGTCATAGAGATGCTGTTGGGGCGGCTAGAGAATGCGCTGCGATCCCAGAAGTCATCAGGCATCATAGACACATACGTCCAGCGCAGCTAGAGTGGCATTGCGGTCAGAGAGACTGTTTTGCCTCGGCTCGAGAGTGCCCTGTGATCCCAGAGCTCCGCCCAGATCTTTGAGACCTCCTTCCGGCACAGCTAGAGTGGCGTTGCAGTCCTAGACATGGTAGTCGCGCGGTTAGAGAGTCCCTTCCAATGCCAAAATTCTCCCGGATCACGGAGACGTCCCTGGGGAATGGCTGGCGTGGCGTCCCAATCCTAGAAACGGTGTTCTATCAGTTAGAGAGTGCCATCCTGCCCCAGATGTCCTCCTTGATCATGGAGACATACCTCTGGGACGGCTAGAGGAGCGTCGTGGAGAAAGAGACGTTGTTCCGGTGACTAGAGAGTCACTAGAAGCAGAAAAGGGGTGGGAGGCCGCAAAGGTGTGGGAGGCTGGAGGGGAGGTAGAGGCCAGAAAGAAGTGGAGGCTGCAAAGGGGTGGGAGGCCGCAAAGGTGTGGGAGGCTGGAGGGGAGGTAGAGGCCAGAAAGAAGTGGAGGCTGCAAAGGGGTGGGAGGCCGCAAAGGTGTGGGAGGCTGGAGGGGAGGTAGAGGCCAGAAAGAAGTGGAGGCCGCAAAGTGGTGAAAGGCTGGAGCGTGTCCCGCATCATAGAGAAATTGCATGCGGGACGGCTAGAGTGGCATTCCGCTTGTGGAAACGGTGTTCTGGCACCTACAGAGTAGTCCCTTCCCCTCCCGCAAGTCCTCCGGGATGAGAGAGACATAGCTGCCAGAGGGCTAGAGTGGCATTCCCGTCACGGAGGTGGTGTTGCAGCGCCTGGAGAATCCCCTCTGGCCTCGGGCGGCCTCCCGATCACGGAGATATACCTCCGGCATGGCTAGAGCGGCATTCTGATCAGAGAGATGCTGTTCCGGCAGATAGAGACTCCCCTGCGATCCCGGAAATCCTCCCAGATCAGAGACACATACGTCTGGGCTGGCCAGACAGGCCTCCCTATCGTTGTCAACGGTGTTCCCACAGCTAGAGAGTCCCCTGCCAGCCCAGAAGTCCAAGCAGAGCATACACACATCCCTCCCAGAGAGGCAGAGTGGCATTCCAGTGGTAGAGATGGTGTCAAAGCACCTCGAGACTCCGTTCCACACACACAAGTCCTCCCGCATCACAAAGACATCCATCCAGGAGGGCTAGAGTGGCATTGCGGCATACAGGGATGGTCTTGCCATGGCTGGAGAGTCGTCTCTGAGCCCAGAACCCCCCCTGCATCATGCAGACGTACCTGCTGAATGGCTTGAGTGGCATTGCGGTCATAGAGCGGGTTGCCCGGCAACGAGACGGTCCCCTCCGATCCCAGAAATCCGCCTCCATCACAGAGACACGCCTCCAGGACGGCTAGAGTGGCCTTCTGGACCGTAGGGACAGCTTTCACACCGCTACAGAGAGTCACATTTGATCCCAGAGGTCCTCCCGCGTCCTGGCGGCGTACCTCCGGGACGGCTAGAGGGGCGTTCCGGTGCTACAGGCGATTTTCCCACGGTCAGTCAGTCGCCTCCGATGCCCCCAGTCCTCTCGCATCATGGAGATATAGATGCAGGGTGGCCAGAGCGGCATTGCGGCCATCGAGACGGTTGTCCAGCAGCTAGAGAGTCCCCTGCAATCCTGGAAGTCCTCCCATGCCCTGGAGACACACCTCCAGGCCGGCTAGACGGGCGTTCCGTCCATACGGGCCGTGTTCGGGGAGAGAGAGACTCCCCTCCAAAGACAGCTTTCCTCCCGCAGCATAGAGACATAACCTCCCAGGCAGCTAGAGCGGCATTCCTGCCATAGAGACAGTCTTGCGGTGGTTCGAGAGGCCCCTCCAAGCCAGGAAGTCCCTCCCGGATCAGAGAGAGAGACCTCCAGGATCAGGCAAGGACGGCTACAGTGGCCTTCTGTAAGAGAGACTTTGTTCTGGGAGCTAGAGAGTCACCGACGATCCCAGGATTCCTGCCACATCATGGAGACACACCTGCAAAGACGGAGAGAGGCGTTCAGGGTCATAGAGATGCTGTTGGGGGCGGCTAGAGAATGCGCTGCGATCCTAGAAGTCATCAGGCATCATAGACACATACGTCCAGCGCAGCTAGAGTGGCATTGCGGTCAGAGAGACTGTTTTGCCTCGGCTCGAGAGTGCCCTGTGATCCCAGAGCTCCGCCCAGATCTTTGAGACCTCCTTCCGGCACAGCTAGAGTGGCGTTGCAGTCCTAGACATGGTAGTCGCGCGGTTAGAGAGTCCCTTCCAATGCCAAAATTCTCCCGGATCACGGAGACGTCCCTGGGGAATGGCTGGAGTGGCGTCCCCAATCCTAGAAACGGTGTTCCATCAGTTTAGAGAGTGCCATCCTGTCCCAGATGTCCTCCTTGATCATGGAGACATACCTCTGGGACGGCTAGAGGAGCGTCGTGGAGAAAGAGACGTTGTTCCGGTGACTAGAGAGTCACTAGAAGCAGAAAAGGGGTGGGAGGCCGCAAAGGTGTGGGAGGCTGGAGGGGAGGTAGAGGCCAGAAAGAAGTGGAGGCTGCAAAGGGGTGGGAGGCCGCAAAGGTGTGGGAGGCTGGAGGGGAGGTAGAGGCCAGAAAGAAGTGGAGGCTGCAAAGGGTGGGAGGCCGCAAAGGTGTGGGAGGCTGGAGGGAGGTAGAGGCCAGAAAGAAGTGGAGGCTGCAAAGGGGTGGGAGGCCGCAAAGGTGTGGGAGGCTGGAGGGGAGGTAGAGGCCAGAAAGAAGTGGAGGCCGCAAAGTGGTGAAAGGCTGGAGCGTGTCCCGCATCATAGAGAAATTGCATGCGGGACGGCTAGAGTGGCATTCCGCTTGTGGAAACGGTGTTCTGGCACCTACAGAGTAGTCCCCTTCCCCTCCCGCAAGTCCTCCGGGATGAGAGAGACATAGCTGCCAGAGGGCTAGAGTGGCATTCCCGTCACGGAGGTGTTGTTGCAGCGCCTGGAGAATCCCCTCCCCTCTGGCCTCGGGCGGCCTCCCCGATCACGGAGATATACCTCCGGCATGGCTAGAGCGGCCATTCTGATCAGAGAGATGCTGTTCCGGCAGATAGAGACTTCCCCTGCGATCCCGGAAATCCTCCCAGATCAGAGACACATACGTCTGGGCTGGCCAGACAGGCCTCCCTATCGTTGTCAACGGTGTTCCCACAGCTAGAGAGTCCCTGCCAGCCCAGAAGTCCAAGCAGAGCATACACACATCCCTCCCAGAGAGGCAGAGTGGCATTCCAGTGGTAGAGATGGTGTCAAAGCACCTCGAGACTCCGTTCCACACACACAAGTCCTCCCGCATCACAAAGACATCCATCCAGGAGGGCTAGAGTGGCATTGCGGCATACAGGGATGGTCTTGCCATGGCTGGAGAGTCGTCTCTGAGCCCAGAACCCCCCCTGCATCATGCAGACGTACCTGCTGAATGGCTTGAGTGGCATTGCGGTCATAGAGCGGGTTGCCCGGCAACGAGACGGTCACCTCCGATCCCAGAAATCCGCCTCCATCACAGAGACACGCCTCCAGGACGGCTAGAGTGGCCTTCTGGACCGTAGGGAAGCTTTCACACCGCTACAGAGAGTCACATTTGATCCCAGAGGTCCTCCCCGCGTCCTGGAGGCATACCTCCCGGGACGGCTAGAGGGGCGTTCCGGTGCTACAGGCGATTTTCCCACGGTCAGTCAGTCGCCTCCGATGCCCCCAGTCCTCTCGCATCATGGAGATATAGATGCAGGGGTGGCCAGAGCGGCATTGCGGGCCATCGAGACGGTTGTCCAGCAGCTAGAGAGTCCCCTGCAATCCTGGAAGTCCTCCCATGCCCTGGAGACACACCTCCAGGCTGGCTAGACGGGGCGTTCCGTCCATACAGGCCGTGTTCGGGAGAGAGAGAGACTCCCCTCCAAAGACAGCTTTCCTCCCGCAGCATAGAGACATAACCTCCCAGGCAGCTAGGAGCGGCATTCCTGCCATAGAGACAGTCTTGCGGTGGTCGAGAGGGCCCCTCCAAGCCAGGAAGTCCTCCCGGATCAGAGAGAGAGACCTCCAGGACGGCTACAGTGGCCTTCCTGTAAGAGAGACTTTGTTCTGGGAGCTAGAGAGTCACTGACGATCCCAGGATTCCTGCCACGTCATGGAGAACACACCTGCAAAAGACGGAGAGAGGCGTTCAGGTCATAGAGATGCTGTTGGGGCGGCTAGAGATGCGCTGCGATCCTAGAAGTCATCAGGCATCATAGACACATACGTCCAGCGCAGCTAGAGTGGCATTGCGGTCAGAGAGACTGTTTTGCCTCTCGGCTCGAGAGTGCCCTGTGATCCCAGAGCTCCGCCCAGATCTTTGAGACCTCCTTCCGGCACAGCTAGAGTGGCGTTGCAGTCCTAGACATGGTAGTCGCGCGGTTAGAGAGTCCCTTCCAATGCCAAAATTCTCCCGGATCACGGAGACGTCCCTGGGGAATGGCTGGCGTGGCGTCCCAATCCTAGAAACGGTGTTCCATCAGTTAGAGAGTGCCATCCTGCCCAGATGTCCTCCTTGATCATGGAGACATACCTCTGGGACGGCTAGAGGAGCGTCGTGGAGAAAGAGACGTTGTTCCGGTGACTAGAGAGTCACTAGAAGCAGAAAAGGGGTGGGAGGCCCGCAAAGGTGTGGGAGGCTGGAGGGGAGGTAGAGGCCAGAAAGAAGTGGAGGCTGCAAAGGGGTGGTGGAGGCCGCAAAGGTGGTGGGAGGCTGGAGGGGAGGTAGAGGCCAG
This sequence comes from Phaethon aethereus, assembly GCF_964289735.1. Taxonomy (NCBI): domain Eukaryota; kingdom Metazoa; phylum Chordata; class Aves; order Phaethontiformes; family Phaethontidae; genus Phaethon; species Phaethon aethereus. Next base: position 131,606 of record NW_028113826.1, on the reverse strand, counting down.
AAGAAGTGGAGGCTGCAAAGGGGTGGGGGAGGCCGCAAAGGTGTGGGAGGCTGGAGGGGAGGTAGAGGCCAGAAAGAAGTGGAGGCTGCAAAGGGGTGGGAGGCCGCAAAGGTGTGGGAGGCTGGAGGGGAGGTAGAGGCCAGAAAGAAGTGGAGGCCGCAAAGTGGTGAAAGGCTGGAGCGTGTCCCGCATCATAGAGAAATTGCATGCGGGACGGCTAGAGTGGCATTCCGCTTGTGGAAACGGTGTTCTGGCACCTACAGAGTAGTCCCTTCCCCTCCCGCAAGTCCTCCGGGATGAGAGAGACATAGCTGCCAGAGGGCTAGAGTGGCATTCCCGTCACGGAGGTGGTGTTGCAGCGCCTGGAGAATCCCCTCTGGCCTCGGGCGGCCTCCCGATCACGGAGATATACCTCCGGCATGGCTAGAGCGGCATTCTGATCAGAGAGATGCTGTTCCGGCAGCTAGAGAGTCCCCTGCGATCCCGGAAATCCTCCCAGATCAGAGACACATACGTCTGGGCTGGCCAGACAGGCCTCCCTATCGTTGTCAACGGTGTTCCCACAGCTAGAGAGTCCCCTGCCAGCCCAGAAGTCCAAGCAGAGCATACACACATCCCTCCCAGAGAGGCAGAGTGGCATTCCAGTGGTAGAGATGGTGTCAAAGCACCTCGAGACTCCGTTCCACACACACAAGTCCTCCCGCATCACAAGGACATCCATCCAGGAGGGCTAGAGTGGCATTGCGGCATACAGGGATGGTCTTGCCATGGCTGGAGAGTCGTCTCTGAGCCCAGAACCCCCCCTGCATCATGCAGACGTACCTGCTGAATGGCTTGAGTGGCATTGCGGTCATAGAGCGGGTTGCCCGGCAACGAGACGGTCACCTCCGATCCCAGAAATCCGCCTCCATCACAGAGACACGCCTCCAGGACGGCTAGAGTGGCCTTCTGGACCGTAGGGACAGCTTTCACACCGCTACAGAGAGTCACATTTGATCCCAGAGGTCCTCCCGCGTCCTGGCGGCGTACCTCCGGGACGGCTAGAGGGGCGTTCCGGTGCTACAGGCGATTTTCCCACGGTCAGTCAGTCGCCTCCGATGCCCCCAGTCCTCTCGCATCATGGAGATATAGATGCAGGGTGGCCAGAGCGGCATTGCGGCCATCGAGACGGTTGTCCAGCAGCTAGAGAGTCCCCTGCAATCCTGGAAGTCCTCCCATGCCCTGGAGACACACCTCCAGGCCGGCTAGACGGGCGTTCCGTCCATACGGGCCGTGTTCGGGGAGAGAGAGACTCCCCTCCAAAGACAGCTTTCCTCCCGCAGCATAGAGACATAACCTCCCGGGCAGCTAGAGCGGCATTCCTGCCATAGAGACAGTCTTGCGGTGGTTCGAGAGGCCCCTCCAAGCCAGGAAGTCCTCCCGGATCAGAGAGAGAGACCTCCAGGACGGCTACAGTGGCCTTCCTGTAAGAGAGACTTTGTTCTGGGAGCTAGAGAGTCACCGACGATCCCAGGATTCCTGCCACGTCATGGAGACACACCTGCAAAAGACGGAGAGAGGCGTTCAGGTCATAGAGATGCTGTTGGGGCGGCTAGAGAATGCGCTGCGATCCCAGAAGTCATCAGGCATCATAGACACATACGTCCAGCGCAGCTAGAGTGGCATTGCGGTCAGAGAGACTGTTTTGCCTCGGCTCGAGAGTGCCCTGTGATCCCAGAGCTCCGCCCAGATCTTTGAGACCTCCTTCCGGCACAGCTAGAGTGGCGTTGCAGTCCTAGACATGGTAGTCGCGCGGTTAGAGAGTCCCTTCCAATGCCAAAATTCTCCCGGATCACGGAGACGTCCCTGGGGAATGGCTGGAGTGGCGTCCCAATCCTAGAAACGGTGTTCCATCAGTTAGAGAGTGCCATGCTGCCCCAGATGTCCTCCTTGATCATGGAGACATACCTCTGGGACGGCTAGAGGAGCGTCGTGGAGAAAGAGACGTTGTTCCGGTGACTAGAGAGTCACTAGAAGCAGAAAAGGGGTGGGAGGCCGCAAAGGTGTGGGAGGCTGGAGGGGAGGTAGAGGCCAGAAAGAAGTGGAGGCTGCAAAGGGGTGGGAGGCCGCAAAGGTGTGGGAGGCTGGAGGGGAGGTAGAGGCCAGAAAGAAGTGGAGGCTGCAAAGGGGTGGGAGGCCGCAAAGGTGTGGGAGGCTGGAGGGGAGGTAGAGGCCAGAAAGAAGTGGAGGCTGCAAAGGGGTGGGAGGCCGCAAAGGTGTGGGAGGCTGGAGGGGAGGTAGAGGCCAGAAAGAAGTGGGGGCCGCAAAGTGGTGAAAGGCTGGAGCGTGTCCCGCATCATAGAGAAATTGCATGCGGGACGGCTAGAGTGGCATTCCGCTTGTGGAAACGGTGTTCTGGCACCTACAGAGTAGTCCCTTCCCCTCCCGCAAGTCCTCCGGGATGAGAGAGACATAGCTGCCAGAGGGCTAGAGTGGCATTCCCGTCACGGAGGTGGTGTTGCAGCACCTGGAGAATCCCCTCTGGCCTCGGGCGGCCTCCCGATCACGGAGATATACCTCCGGCATGGCTAGAGCGGCATTCTGATCAGAGAGATGCTGTTCCGGCAGATAGAGACTCCCCTGCGATCCCGGAAATCCTCCCAGATCAGAGACACATACGTCTGGGCTGGCCAGACAGGCCTCCCTATCGTTGTCAACGGTGTTCCCACAGCTAGAGAGTCCCCTGCCAGCCCAGAAGTCCAAGCAGAGCATACACACATCCCTCCCAGAGAGGCAGAGTGGCATTCCAGTGGTAGAGATGGTGTCAAAGCACCTCGAGACTCCGTTCCACACACACAAGTCCTCCCGCATCACAAGGACATGCATCCAGGAGGGCTAGAGTGGCATTGCGGCATACAGGGATGGTCTTGCCATGGCTGGAGAGTCGTCTCTGAGCCCAGAACCCCCCCTGCATCATGCAGACGTACCTGCTGAATGGCTTGAGTGGCATTGCGGTCATAGAGCGGGTTGCCCGGCAACGAGACGGTCACCTCCGATCCCAGAAATCCGCCTCCATCACAGAGACACGCCTCCAGGACGGCTAGAGTGGCCTTCTGGACCGTAGGGACAGCTTTCACACCGCTACAGAGAGTCACATTTGATCCCAGAGGTCCTCCCGCGTCCTGGAGGCATACCTCCGGGACGGCTAGAGGGGCGTTCCAGTGCTACAGGCGATTTTCCCACGGTCAGTCAGTCGCCTCCGATGCCCCCAGTCCTCTCGCATCATGGAGATATAGATGCAGGGTGGCCAGAGCGGCATTGCGGCCATCGAGACGGTTGTCCAGCAGCTAGAGAGTCCCCTGCAATCCTGGAAGTCCTCCCATGCCCTGGAGACACACCTCCAGGCTGGCTAGACGGGCGTTCCGTCCATACAGGCCGTGTTCGGGGAGAGAGAGACTCCCCTCCAAAGACAGCTTTCCTCCCGCAGCATAGAGACATAACCTCCCAGGCAGCTAGAGCGGCATTCCTGCCATAGAGACAGTCTTGCGGTGGTTCGAGAGGCCCCTCCAAGCCAGGAAGTCCTCCCGGATCAGAGAGAGAGACCTCCAGGACGGCTACAGTGGCCTTCCTGTAAGAGAGACTTTGTTCTGGGAGCTAGAGAGTCACTGACGATCCCAGGATTCCTGCCACGTCATGGAGACACACCTGCAAAAGACGGAGAGAGGCGTTCAGGTCATAGAGATGCTGTTGGGGCGGCTAGAGAATGCGCTGCGATCCTAGAAGTCATCAGGCATCATAGACACATACGTCCAGCGCAGCTAGAGTGGCATTGCGGTCAGAGAGACTGTTTTGCTTCGGCTCGAGAGTGCCCTGTGATCCCAGAGCTCCGCCCAGATCTTTGAGACCTCCTTCCGGCACAGCTAGAGTGGCGTTGCAGTCCTAGACATGGTAGTCGCGCGGTTAGAGAGTCCCTTCCAATGCCAAAATTCTCCCGGATCACGGAGACGTCCCTGGGGAATGGCTGGCGTGGCGTCCCAATCCTAGAAACGGTGTTCCATCAGTTAGAGAGTGCCATCCTGCCCCAGATGTCCTCCTTGATCATGGAGACATACCTCTGGGACGGCTAGAGGAGCGTCGTGGAGAAAGAGACGTTGTTCCGGTGACTAGAGAGTCACTAGAAGCAGAAAAGGGGTGGGAGGCCGCAAAGGTGTGGGAGGCTGGAGGGGAGGTAGAGGCCAGAAAGAAGTGGAGGCTGCAAAGGGGTGGGAGGCCGCAAAGGTGTGGGAGGCTGGAGGGGAGGTAGAGGCCAGAAAGAAGTGGAGGCTGCAAAGGGGTGGGAGGCCGCAAAGGTGTGGGAGGCTGGAGGGGAGGTAGAGGCCAGAAAGAAGTGGAGGCTGCAAAGGGGTGGGAGGCCGCAAAGGTGTGGGAGGCTGGAGGGGAGGTAGAGGCCAGAAAGAAGTGGAGGCTGCAAAGGGGTGGGAGGCCGCAAAGGTGTGGGAGGCTGGAGGGGAGGTAGAGGCCAGAAAGAAGTGGAGGCTGCAAAGGGGTGGGAGGCCGCAAAGGTGTGGGAGGCTGGAGGGGAGGTAGAGGCCAGAAAGAAGTGGAGGCCGCAAAGTGGTGAAAGGCTGGAGCGTGTCCCGCATCATAGAGAAATTGCATGCGGGACGGCTAGAGTGGCATTCCGCTTGTGGAAACGGTGTTCTGGCACCTACAGAGTAGTCCCTTCCCCTCCCGCAAGTCCTCCGGGATGAGAGAGACATAGCTGCCAGAGGGCTAGAGTGGCATTCCCGTCACGGAGGTGGTGTTGCAGCGCCTGGAGAATCCCCTCTGGCCTCGGGCGGCCTCCCGATCACGGAGATATACCTCCGGCATGGCTAGAGCGGCATTCTGATCAGAGAGATGCTGTTCCGGCAGATAGAGACTCCCCTGCGATCCCGGAAATCCTCCCAGATCAGAGACACATACGTCTGGGCTGGCCAGACAGGCCTCCCTATCGTTGTCAACGGTGTTCCCACAGCTAGAGAGTCCCCTGCCAGCCCAGAAGTCCAAGCAGAGCATACACACATCCCTCCCAGAGAGGCAGAGTGGCATTCCAGTGGTAGAGATGGTGTCAAAGCACCTCGAGACTCCGTTCCACACACACAAGTCCTCCCGCATCACAAAGACATCCATCCAGGAGGGCTAGAGTGGCATTGCGGCATACAGGGATGGTCTTGCCATGGCTGGAGAGTCGTCTCTGAGCCCAGAACCCCCCCTGCATCATGCAGACGTACCTGCTGAATGGCTTGAGTGGCATTGCGGTCATAGAGCGGGTTGCCCGGCAACGAGACGGTCACCTCCGATCCCAGAAATCCGCCTCCATCACAGAGACACGCCTCCAGGACGGCTAGAGTGGCCTTCTGGACCGTAGGGACAGCTTTCACACCGCTACAGAGAGTCACATTTGATCCCAGAGGTCCTCCCGCGTCCTGGCGGCGTACCTCCGGGACGGCTAGAGGGGCGTTCCGGTGCTACAGGCGATTTTCCCACGGTCAGTCAGTCGCCTCCGATGCCCCCAGTCCTCTCGCATCATGGAGATATAGATGCAGGGTGGCCAGAGCGGCATTGCGGCCATCGAGACGGTTGTCCAGCAGCTAGAGAGTCCCCTGCAATCCTGGAAGTCCTCCCATGCCCTGGAGACACACCTCCAGGCCGGCTAGACGGGCGTTCCGGCCATACGGGCCGTGTTCGGGGAGAGAGAGACTCCCCTCCAAAGACAGCTTTCCTCCCGCAGCATAGAGACATAACCTCCCAGGCAGCTAGAGCGGCATTCCTGCCATAGAGACAGTCTTGCGGTGGTTCGAGAGGCCCCTCCAAGCCAGGAAGTCCTCCCGGATCAGAGAGAGAGACCTCCAGGACGGCTACAGTGGCCTTCCTGTAAGAGAGACTTTGTTCTGGGAGCTAGACAGTCACCGACGATCCCAGGATTCCTGCCACATCATGGAGACACACCTGCAAAAGACGGAGAGAGGCGTTCAGGTCATAGAGATGCTGTTGGGGCGGCTAGAGAATGCGCTGCGATCCCAGAAGTCATCAGGCATCATAGACACATACGTCCAGCGCAGCTAGAGTGGCATTGCGGTCAGAGAGACTGTTTTGCCTCGGCTCGAGAGTGCCCTGTGATCCCAGAGCTCCGCCCAGATCTTTGAGACCTCCTTCCGGCACAGCTAGAGTGGCGTTGCAGTCCTAGACATGGTAGTCGCGCGGTTAGAGAGTCCCTTCCAATGCCAAAATTCTCCCGGATCACGGACACGTCCCTGGGGAATGGCTGGAGTGGCGTCCCAATCCTAGAAACGGTGTTCCATCAGTTAGAGAGTGCCATCCTGTCCCAGATGTCCTCCTTGATCATGGAGACATACCTCTGGGACGGCTAGAGGAGCGTCGTGGAGAAAGAGACGTTGTTCCGGTGACTAGAGAGTCACTAGAAGCAGAAAAGGGGTGGGAGGCCGCAAAGGTGTGGGAGGCTGGAGGGGAGGTAGAGGCCAGAAAGAAGTGGAGGCTGCAAAGGGGTGGGAGGCCGCAAAGGTGTGGGAGGCTGGAGGGGAGGTAGAGGCCAGAAAGAAGTGGAGGCTGCAAAGGGGTGGGAGGCCGCAAAGGTGTGGGAGGCTGGAGGGGAGGTAGAGGCCAGAAAGAAGTGGAGGCCGCAAAGTGGTGAAAGGCTGGAGCGTGTCCCGCATCATAGAGAAATTGCATGCGGGACGGCTAGAGTGGCATTCCGCTTGTGGAAACGGTGTTCTGGCACCTACAGAGTAGTCCCTTCCCCTCCCGCAAGTCCTCCGGGATGAGAGAGACATAGCTGCCAGAGGGCTAGAGTGGCATTCCCGTCACGGAGGTGGTGTTGCAGCGCCTGGAGAATCCCCTCTGGCCTCGGGCGGCCTCCCGATCACGGAGATATACCTCCGGCATGGCTAGAGCGGCATTCTGATCAGAGAGATGCTGTTCCGGCAGATAGAGACTCCCCTGCGATCCCGGAAATCCTCCCAGATCAGAGACACATACGTCTGGGCTGGCCAGACAGGCCTCCCTATCGTTGTCAACGGTGTTCCCACAGCTAGAGAGTCCCCTGCCAGCCCAGAAGTCCAAGCAGAGCATACACACATCCCTCCCAGAGAGGCAGAGTGGCATTCCAGTGGTAGAGATGGTGTCAAAGCACCTCGAGACTCCGTTCCACACACACAAGTCCTCCCGCATCACAAAGACATCCATCCAGGAGGGCTAGAGTGGCATTGCGGCATACAGGGATGGTCTTGCCATGGCTGGAGAGTCGTCTCTGAGCCCAGAACCCCCCCTGCATCATGCAGACGTACCTGCTGAATGGCTTGAGTGGCATTGCGGTCATAGAGCGGGTTGCCCGGCAACGAGACGGTCACCTCCGATCCCAGAAATCCGCCTCCATCACAGAGACACGCCTCCAGGACGGCTAGAGTGGCCTTCTGGACCGTAGGGACAGCTTTCACACCGCTACAGAGAGTCACATTTGATCCCAGAGGTCCTCCCGCGTCCTGGCGGCGTACCTCCGGGACGGCTAGAGGGGCGTTCCGGTGCTACAGGCGATTTTCCCACGGTCAGTCAGTCGCCTCCGATGCCCCCAGTCCTCTCGCATCATGGAGATATAGATGCAGGGTGGCCAGAGCGGCATTGCGGCCATCGAGACGGTTGTCCAGCAGCTAGAGAGTCCCCTGCAATCCTGGAAGTCCTCCCATGCCCTGGAGACACACCTCCAGGCCGGCTAGACGGGCGTTCCGTCCATACGGGCCGTGTTCGGGGAGAGAGAGACTCCCCTCCAAAGACAGCTTTCCTCCCGCAGCATAGAGACATAACCTCCCGGGCAGCTAGAGCGGCATTCCTGCCATAGAGACAGTCTTGCGGTGGTTCGAGAGGCCCCTCCAAGCCAGGAAGTCCTCCCGGATCAGAGAGAGAGACCTCCAGGACGGCTACAGTGGCCTTCCTGTAAGAGAGACTTTGTTCTGGGAGCTAGAGAGTCACCGACGATCCCAGGATTCCTGCCACATCATGGAGACACACCTGCAAAAGACGGAGAGAGGCGTTCAGGTCATAGAGATGCTGTTGGGGCGGCTAGAGAATGCGCTGCGATCCCAGAAGTCATCAGGCATCATAGACACATACGTCCAGCGCAGCTAGAGTGGCATTGCGGTCAGAGAGACTGTTTTGCCTCGGCTCGAGAGTGCCCTGTGATCCCAGAGCTCCGCCCAGATCTTTGAGACCTCCTTCCGGCACAGCTAGAGTGGCGTTGCAGTCCTAGACATGGTAGTCGCGCGGTTAGAGAGTCCCTTCCAATGCCAAAATTCTCCCGGATCACGGAGACGTCCCTGGGGAATGGCTGGAGTGGCGTCCCAATCCTAGAAACGGTGTTCCATCAGTTAGAGAGTGCCATGCTGCCCCAGATGTCCTCCTTGATCATGGAGACATACCTCTGGGACGGCTAGAGGAGCGTCGTGGAGAAAGAGACGTTGTTCCGGTGACTAGAGAGTCACTAGAAGCAGAAAAGGGGTGGGAGGCCGCAAAGGTGTGGGAGGCTGGAGGGGAGGTAGAGGCCAGAAAGAAGTGGAGGCTGCAAAGGGGTGGGAGGCCGCAAAGGTGTGGGAGGCTGGAGGGGAGGTAGAGGCCAGAAAGAAGTGGAGGCCGCAAAGTGGTGAAAGGCTGGAGCGTGTCCCGCATCATAGAGAAATTGCATGCGGGACGGCTAGAGTGGCATTCCGCTTGTGGAAACGGTGTTCTGGCACCTACAGAGTAGTCCCTTCCCCTCCCGCAAGTCCTCCGGGATGAGAGAGACATAGCTGCCAGAGGGCTAGAGTGGCATTCCCGTCACGGAGGTGGTGTTGCAGCGCCTGGAGAATCCCCTCTGGCCTCGGGCGGCCTCCCGATCACGGAGATATACCTCCGGCATGGCTAGAGCGGCATTCTGATCAGAGAGATGCTGTTCCGGCAGATAGAGACTCCCCTGCGATCCCGGAAATCCTCCCAGATCAGAGACACATACGTCTGGGCTGGCCAGACAGGCCTCCCTATCGTTGTCAACGGTGTTCCCACAGCTAGAGAGTCCCCTGCCAGCCCAGAAGTCCAAGCAGAGCATACACACATCCCTCCCAGAGAGGCAGAGTGGCATTCCAGTGGTAGAGATGGTGTCAAAGCACCTCGAGACTCCGTTCCACACACACAAGTCCTCCCGCATCACAAAGACATGCATCCAGGAGGGCTAGAGTGGCATTGCGGCATACAGGGATGGTCTTGCCATGGCTGGAGAGTCGTCTCTGAGCCCAGAACCCCCCCTGCATCATGCAGACGTACCTGCTGAATGGCTTGAGTGGCATTGCGGTCATAGAGCGGGTTGCCCGGCAACGAGACGGTCACCTCCGATCCCAGAAATCCGCCTCCATCACAGAGACACGCCTCCAGGACGGCTAGAGTGGCCTTCTGGACCGTAGGGACAGCTTTCACACCGCTACAGAGAGTCACATTTGATCCCAGAGGTCCTCCCGCGTCCTGGCGGCGTACCTCCGGGACGGCTAGAGGGGCGTTCCGGTGCTACAGGCGATTTTCCCACGGTCAGTCAGTCGCCTCCGATGCCCCCAGTCCTCTCGCATCATGGAGATATAGATGCAGGGTGGCCAGAGCGGCATTGCGGCCATCGAGACGGTTGTCCAGCAGCTAGAGAGTCCCCTGCAATCCTGGAAGTCCTCCCATGCCCTGGAGACACACCTCCAGGCCGGCTAGACGGGCGTTCCGGCCATACGGGCCGTGTTCGGGGAGAGAGAGACTCCCCTCCAAAGACAGCTTTCCTCCCGCAGCATAGAGACATAACCTCCCGGGCAGCTAGAGCGGCATTCCTGCCATAGAGACAGTCTTGCGGTGGTTCGAGAGGCCCCTCCAAGCCAGGAAGTCCTCCCGGATCAGAGAGAGAGACCTCCAGGACGGCTACAGTGGCCTTCCTGTAAGAGAGACTTTGTTCTGGGAGCTAGAGAGTCACCGACGATCCCAGGATTCCTGCCACATCATGGAGACACACCTGCAAAAGACGGAGAGAGGCGTTCAGGTCATAGAGATGCTGTTGGGGCGGCTAGAGAATGCGCTGCGATCCCAGAAGTCATCAGGCATCATAGACACATACGTCCAGCGCAGCTAGAGTGGCATTGCGGTCAGAGAGACTGTTTTGCCTCGGCTCGAGAGTGCCCTGTGATCCCAGAGCTCCGCCCAGATCTTTGAGACCTCCTTCCGGCACAGCTAGAGTGGCGTTGCAGTCCTAGACATGGTAGTCGCGCGGTTAGAGAGTCCCTTCCAATGCCAAAATTCTCCCGGATCACGGAGACGTCCCTGGGGAATGGCTGGAGTGGCGTCCCAATCCTAGAAACGGTGTTCCATCAGTTAGAGAGTGCCATGCTGCCCCAGATGTCCTCCTTGATCATGGAGACATACCTCTGGGACGGCTAGAGGAGCGTCGTGGAGAAAGAGACGTTGTTCCGGTGACTAGAGAGTCACTAGAAGCAGAAAAGGGGTGGGAGGCCGCAAAGGTGTGGGAGGCTGGAGGGGAGGTAGAGGCCAGAAAGAAGTGGAGGCTGCAAAGGGGTGGGAGGCCGCAAAGGTGTGGGAGGCTGGAGGGGAGGTAGAGGCCAGAAAGAAGTGGAGGCCGCAAAGTGGTGAAAGGCTGGAGCGTGTCCCGCATCATAGAGAAATTGCATGCGGGACGGCTAGAGTGGCATTCCGCTTGTGGAAACGGTGTTCTGGCACCTACAGAGTAGTCCCTTCCCCTCCCGCAAGTCCTCCGGGATGAGAGAGACATAGCTGCCAGAGGGCTAGAGTGGCATTCCCGTCACGGAGGTGGTGTTGCAGCGCCTGGAGAATCCCCTCTGGCCTCGGGCGGCCTCCCGATCACGGAGATATACCTCCGGCATGGCTAGAGCAGCATTCTGATCAGAGAGATGCTGTTCCGGCAGATAGAGACTCCCCTGCGATCCCGGAAATCCTCCCAGATCAGAGACACATACGTCTGGGCTGGCCAGACAGGCCTCCCTATCGTTGTCAACGGTGTTCCCACAGCTAGAGAGTCCCCTGCCAGCCCAGAAGTCCAAGCAGAGCATACACACATCCCTCCCAGAGAGGCAGAGTGGCATTCCAGTGGTAGAGATGGTGTCAAAGCACCTCGAGACTCCGTTCCACACACACAAGTCCTCCCGCATCACAAAGACATGCATCCAGGAGGGCTAGAGTGGCATTGCGGCATACAGGGATGGTCTTGCCATGGCTGGAGAGTCGTCTCTGAGCCCAGAACCCCCCCTGCATCATGCAGACGTACCTGCTGAATGGCTTGAGTGGCATTGCGGTCATAGAGCGGGTTGCCCGGCAACGAGACGGTCACCTCCGATCCCAGAAATCCGCCTCCATCACAGAGACACGCCTCCAGGACGGCTAGAGTGGCCTTCTGGACCGTAGGGACAGCTTTCACACCGCTACAGAGAGTCACATTTGATCCCAGAGGTCCTCCCGCGTCCTGGCGGCGTACCTCCGGGACGGCTAGAGGGGCGTTCCGGTGCTACAGGCGATTTTCCCACGGTCAGTCAGTCGCCTCCGATGCCCCCAGTCCTCTCGCATCATGGAGATATAGATGCAGGGTGGCCAGAGCGGCATTGCGGCCATCGAGACGGTTGTCCAGCAGCTAGAGAGTCCCCTGCAATCCTGGAAGTCCTCCCATGCCCTGGAGACACACCTCCAGGCCGGCTAGACGGGCGTTCCGTCCATACGGGCCGTGTTCGGGGAGAGAGAGACTCCCCTCCAAAGACAGCTTTCCTCCCGCAGCATAGAGACATAACCTCCCGGGCAGCTAGAGCGGCATTCCTGCCATAGAGACAGTCTTGCGGTGGTTCGAGAGGCCCCTCCAAGCCAGGAAGTCCTCCCGGATCAGAGAGAGAGACCTCCAGGACGGCTACAGTGGCCTTCCTGTAAGAGAGACTTTGTTCTGGGAGCTAGAGAGTCACCGACGATCCCAGGATTCCTGCCACATCATGGAGACACACCTGCAAAAGACGGAGAGAGGCGTTCAGGTCATAGAGATGCTGTTGGGGCGGCTAGAGAATGCGCTGCGATCCCAGAAGTCATCAGGCATCATAGACACATACGTCCAGCGCAGCTAGAGTGGCATTGCGGTCAGAGAGACTGTTTTGCCTCGGCTCGAGAGTGCCCTGTGATCCCAGAGCTCCGCCCAGATCTTTGAGACCTCCTTCCGGCACAGCTAGAGTGGCGTTGCAGTCCTAGACATGGTAGTCGCGCGGTTAGAGAGTCCCTTCCAATGCCAAAATTCTCCCGGATCACGGAGACGTCCCTGGGGAATGGCTGGAGTGGCGTCCCAATCCTAGAAACGGTGTTCCATCAGTTAGAGAGTGCCATGCTGCCCCAGATGTCCTCCTTGATCATGGAGACATACCTCTGGGACGGCTAGAGGAGCGTCGTGGAGAAAGAGACGTTGTTCCGGTGACTAGAGAGTCACTAGAAGCAGAAAAGGGGTGGGAGGCCGCAAAGGTGTGGGAGGCTGGAGGGGAGGTAGAGGCCAGAAAGAAGTGGAGGCTGCAAAGGGGTGGGAGGCCGCAAAGGTGTGGGAGGCTGGAGGGGAGGTAGAGGCCAGAAAGAAGTGGAGGCCGCAAAGTGGTGAAAGGCTGGAGCGTGTCCCGCATCATAGAGAAATTGCATGCGGGACGGCTAGAGTGGCATTCCGCTTGTGGAAACGGTGTTCTGGCACCTACAGAGTAGTCCCTTCCCCTCCCGCAAGTCCTCCGGGATGAGAGAGACATAGCTGCCAGAGGGCTAGAGTGGCATTCCCGTCACGGAGGTGGTGTTGCAGCGCCTGGAGAATCCCCTCTGGCCTCGGGCGGCCTCCCGATCACGGAGATATACCTCCGGCATGGCTAGAGCGGCATTCTGATCAGAGAGATGCTGTTCCGGCAGATAGAGACTCCCCTGCGATCCCGGAAATCCTCCCAGATCAGAGACACATACGTCTGGGCTGGCCAGACAGGCCTCCCTATCGTTGTCAACGGTGTTCCCACAGCTAGAGAGTCCCCTGCCAGCCCAGAAGTCCAAGCAGAGCATACACACATCCCTCCCAGAGAGGCAGAGTGGCATTCCAGTGGTAGAGATGGTGTCAAAGCACCTCGAGACTCCGTTCCACACACACAAGTCCTCCCGCATCACAAAGACATCCATCCAGGAGGGCTAGAGTGGCATTGCGGCATACAGGGATGGTCTTGCCATGGCTGGAGAGTCGTCTCTGAGCCCAGAACCCCCCCTGCATCATGCAGACGTACCTGCTGAATGGCTTGAGTGGCATTGCGGTCATAGAGCGGGTTGCCCGGCAACGAGACGGTCACCTCCGATCCCAGAAATCCGCCTCCATCACAGAGACACGCCTCCAGGACGGCTAGAGTGGCCTTCTGGACCGTAGGGACAGCTTTCACACCGCTACAGAGAGTCACATTTGATCCCAGAGGTCCTCCCGCGTCCTGGCGGCGTACCTCCGGGACGGCTAGAGGGGCGTTCCGGTGCTACAGGCGATTTTCCCACGGTCAGTCAGTCGCCTCCGATGCCCCCAGTCCTCTCGCATCATGGAGATATAGATGCAGGGTGGCCAGAGCGGCATTGCGGCCATCGAGACGGTTGTCCAGCAGCTAGAGAGTCCCCTGCAATCCTGGAAGTCCTCCCATGCCCTGGAGACACACCTCCAGGCCGGCTAGACGGGCGTTCCGTCCATACGGGCCGTGTTCGGGGAGAGAGAGACTCCCCTCCAAAGACAGCTTTCCTCCCGCAGCATAGAGACATAACCTCCCGGGCAGCTAGAGCGGCATTCCTGCCATAGAGACAGTCTTGCGGTGGTTCGAGAGGCCCCTCCAAGCCAGGAAGTCCTCCCGGATCAGAGAGAGAGACCTCCAGGACGGCTACAGTGGCCTTCCTGTAAGAGAGACTTTGTTCTGGGAGCTAGAGAGTCACCGACGATCCCAGGATTCCTGCCACGTCATGGAGACACACCTGCAAAAGACGGAGAGAGGCGTTCAGGTCATAGAGATGCTGTTGGGGCGGCTAGAGAATGCGCTGCGATCCCAGAAGTCATCAGGCATCATAGACACATACGTCCAGCGCAGCTAGAGTGGCATTGCGGTCAGAGAGACTGTTTTGCCTCGGCTCGAGAGTGCCCTGTGATCCCAGAGCTCCGCCCAGATCTTTGAGACCTCCTTCCGGCACAGCTAGAGTGGCGTTGCAGTCCTAGACATGGTAGTCGCGCGGTTAGAGAGTCCCTTCCAATGCCAAAATTCTCCCGGATCACGGAGACGTCCCTGGGGAATGGCTGGAGTGGCGTCCCAATCCTAGAAACGGTGTTCCATCAGTTAGAGAGTGCCATGCTGCCCCAGATGTCCTCCTTGATCATGGAGACATACCTCTGGGACGGCTAGAGGAGCGTCGTGGAGAAAGAGACGTTGTTCCGGTGACTAGAGAGTCACTAGAAGCAGAAAAGGGGTGGGAGGCCGCAAAGGTGTGGGAGGCTGGAGGGGAGGTAGAGGCCAGAAAGAAGTGGAGGCTGCAAAGGGGTGGGAGGCCGCAAAGGTGTGGGAGGCTGGAGGGGAGGTAGAGGCCAGAAAGAAGTGGAGGCCGCAAAGTGGTGAAAGGCTGGAGCGTGTCCCGCATCATAGAGAAATTGCATGCGGGACGGCTAGAGTGGCATTCCGCTTGTGGAAACGGTGTTCTGGCACCTACAGAGTAGTCCCTTCCCCTCCCGCAAGTCCTCCGGGATGAGAGAGACATAGCTGCCAGAGGGCTAGAGTGGCATTCCCGTCACGGAGGTGGTGTTGCAGCGCCTGGAGAATCCCCTCTGGCCTCGGGCGGCCTCCCGATCACGGAGATATACCTCCGGCATGGCTAGAGCGGCATTCTGATCAGAGAGATGCTGTTCCGGCAGATAGAGACTCCCCTGCGATCCCGGAAATCCTCCCAGATCAGAGACACATACGTCTGGGCTGGCCAGACAGGCCTCCCTATCGTTGTCAACGGTGTTCCCACAGCTAGAGAGTCCCCTGCCAGCCCAGAAGTCCAAGCAGAGCATACACACATCCCTCCCAGAGAGGCAGAGTGGCATTCCAGTGGTAGAGATGGTGTCAAAGCACCTCGAGACTCCGTTCCACACACACAAGTCCTCCCGCATCACAAAGACATCCATCCAGGAGGGCTAGAGTGGCATTGCGGCATACAGGGATGGTCTTGCCATGGCTGGAGAGTCGTCTCTGAGCCCAGAACCCCCCCTGCATCATGCAGACGTACCTGCTGAATGGCTTGAGTGGCATTGCGGTCATAGAGCGGGTTGCCCGGCAACGAGACGGTCACCTCCGATCCCAGAAATCCGCCTCCATCACAGAGACACGCCTCCAGGACGGCTAGAGTGGCCTTCTGGACCGTAGGGACAGCTTTCACACCGCTACAGAGAGTCACATTTGATCCCAGAGGTCCTCCCGCGTCCTGGCGGCGTACCTCCGGGACGGCTAGAGGGGCGTTCCGGTGCTACAGGCGATTTTCCCACGGTCAGTCAGTCGCCTCCGATGCCCCCAGTCCTCTCGCATCATGGAGATATAGATGCAGGGTGGCCAGAGCGGCATTGCGGCCATCGAGACGGTTGTCCAGCAGCTAGAGAGTCCCCTGCAATCCTGGAAGTCCTCCCATGCCCTGGAGACACACCTCCAGGCCGGCTAGACGGGCGTTCCGGCCATACGGGCCGTGTTCGGGGAGAGAGAGACTCCCCTCCAAAGACAGCTTTCCTCCCGCAGCATAGAGACATAACCTCCCGGGCAGCTAGAGCGGCATTCCTGCCATAGAGACAGTCTTGCGGTGGTTCGAGAGGCCCCTCCAAGCCAGGAAGTCCTCCCGGATCAGAGAGAGAGACCTCCAGGACGGCTACAGTGGCCTTCCTGTAAGAGAGACTTTGTTCTGGGAGCTAGAGAGTCACCGACGATCCCAGGATTCCTGCCACGTCATGGAGACACACCTGCAAAAGACGGAGAGAGGCGTTCAGGTCATAGAGATGCTGTTGGGGCGGCTAGAGAATGCGCTGCGATCCCAGAAGTCATCAGGCATCATAGACACATACGTCCAGCGCAGCTAGAGTGGCATTGCGGTCAGAGAGACTGTTTTGCCTCGGCTCGAGAGTGCCCTGTGATCCCAGAGCTCCGCCCAGATCTTTGAGACCTCCTTCCGGCACAGCTAGAGTGGCGTTGCAGTCCTAGACATGGTAGTCGCGCGGTTAGAGAGTCCCTTCCAATGCCAAAATTCTCCCGGATCACGGAGACGTCCCTGGGGAATGGCTGGAGTGGCGTCCCAATCCTAGAAACGGTGTTCCATCAGTTAGAGAGTGCCATGCTGCCCCAGATGTCCTCCTTGATCATGGAGACATACCTCTGGGACGGCTAGAGGAGCGTCGTGGAGAAAGAGACGTTGTTCCGGTGACTAGAGAGTCACTAGAAGCAGAAAAGGGGTGGGAGGCCGCAAAGGTGTGGGAGGCTGGAGGGGAGGTAGAGGCCAGAAAGAAGTGGAGGCTGCAAAGGGGTGGGAGGCCGCAAAGGTGTGGGAGGCTGGAGGGGAGGTAGAGGCCAGAAAGAAGTGGAGGCCGCAAAGTGGTGAAAGGCTGGAGCGTGTCCCGCATCATAGAGAAATTGCATGCGGGACGGCTAGAGTGGCATTCCGCTTGTGGAAACGGTGTTCTGGCACCTACAGAGTAGTCCCTTCCCCTCCCGCAAGTCCTCCGGGATGAGAGAGACATAGCTGCCAGAGGGCTAGAGTGGCATTCCCGTCACGGAGGTGGTGTTGCAGCGCCTGGAGAATCCCCTCTGGCCTCGGGCGGCCTCCCGATCACGGAGATATACCTCCGGCATGGCTAGAGCGGCATTCTGATCAGAGAGATGCTGTTCCGGCAGATAGAGACTCCCCTGCGATCCCGGAAATCCTCCCAGATCAGAGACACATACGTCTGGGCTGGCCAGACAGGCCTCCCTATCGTTGTCAACGGTGTTCCCACAGCTAGAGAGTCCCCTGCCAGCCCAGAAGTCCAAGCAGAGCATACACACATCCCTCCCAGAGAGGCAGAGTGGCATTCCAGTGGTAGAGATGGTGTCAAAGCACCTCGAGACTCCGTTCCACACACACAAGTCCTCCCGCATCACAAAGACATCCATCCAGGAGGGCTAGAGTGGCATTGCGGCATACAGGGATGGTCTTGCCATGGCTGGAGAGTCGTCTCTGAGCCCAGAACCCCCCCTGCATCATGCAGACGTACCTGCTGAATGGCTTGAGTGGCATTGCGGTCATAGAGCGGGTTGCCCGGCAACGAGACGGTCACCTCCGATCCCAGAAATCCGCCTCCATCACAGAGACACGCCTCCAGGACGGCTAGAGTGGCCTTCTGGACCGTAGGGACAGCTTTCACACCGCTACAGAGAGTCACATTTGATCCCAGAGGTCCTCCCGCGTCCTGGCGGCGTACCTCCGGGACGGCTAGAGGGGCGTTCCGGTGCTACAGGCGATTTTCCCACGGTCAGTCAGTCGCCTCCGATGCCCCCAGTCCTCTCGCATCATGGAGATATAGATGCAGGGTGGCCAGAGCGGCATTGCGGCCATCGAGACGGTTGTCCAGCAGCTAGAGAGTCCCCTGCAATCCTGGAAGTCCTCCCATGCCCTGGAGACACACCTCCAGGCCGGCTAGACGGGCGTTCCGGCCATACGGGCCGTGTTCGGGGAGAGAGAGACTCCCCTCCAAAGACAGCTTTCCTCCCGCAGCATAGAGACATAACCTCCCGGGCAGCTAGAGCGGCATTCCTGCCATAGAGACAGTCTTGCGGTGGTTCAAGAGGCCCCTCCAAGCCAGGAAGTCCTCCCGGATCAGAGAGAGAGACCTCCAGGACGGCTACAGTGGCCTTCCTGTAAGAGAGACTTTGTTCTGGGAGCTAGAGAGTCACCGACGATCCCAGGATTCCTGCCACATCATGGAGACACACCTGCAAAAGACGGAGAGAGGCGTTCAGGTCATAGAGATGCTGTTGGGGCGGCTAGAGAATGCGCTGCGATCCCAGAAGTCATCAGGCATCATAGACACATACGTCCAGCGCAGCTAGAGTGGCATTGCGGTCAGAGAGACTGTTTTGCCTCGGCTCGAGAGTGCCCTGTGATCCCAGAGCTCCGCCCAGATCTTTGAGACCTCCTTCCGGCACAGCTAGAGTGGCGTTGCAGTCCTAGACATGGTAGTCGCGCGGTTAGAGAGTCCCTTCCAATGCCAAAATTCTCCCGGATCACGGAGACGTCCCTGGGGAATGGCTGGAGTGGCGTCCCAATCCTAGAAACGGTGTTCCATCAGTTAGAGAGTGCCATGCTGCCCCAGATGTCCTCCTTGATCATGGAGACATACCTCTGGGACGGCTGGAGAGTCGTCTCTGAGCCCAGAACCCCCCCTGCATCATGCAGACGTACCTGCTGAATGGCTTGAGTGGCATTGCGGTCATAGAGCGGGTTGCCCGGCAACGAGACGGTCACCTCCGATCCCAGAAATCCGCCTCCATCACAGAGACACGCCTCCAGGACGGCTAGAGTGGCCTTCTGGACCGTAGGGACAGCTTTCACACCGCTACAGAGAGTCACATTTGATCCCAGAGGTCCTCCCGCGTCCTGGAGGCATACCTCCGGGACGGCTAGAGGGGCGTTCCAGTGCTACAGGCGATTTTCCCACGGTCAGTCAGTCGCCTCCGATGCCCCCAGTCCTCTCGCATCATGGAGATATAGATGCAGGGTGGCCAGAGCGGCATTGCGGCCATCGAGACGGTTGTCCAGCAGCTAGAGAGTCCCCTGCAATCCTGGAAGTCCTCCCATGCCCTGGAGACACACCTCCAGGCTGGCTAGACGGGCGTTCCGTCCATACAGGCCGTGTTCGGGGAGAGAGAGACTCCCCTCCAAAGACAGCTTTCCTCCCGCAGCATAGAGACATAACCTCCCAGGCAGCTATAGCGGCATTCCACCAGTCTTGCGGTGGTTCGAGAGGCCCCTCCAAGCCAGGAAGTCCTCCCGGATCAGAGAGAGAGACCTCCAGGACGGCTACAGTGGCCTTCCTGTAAGAGAGACTTTGTTCTGGGAGCTAGAGAGTCACTGACGATCCCAGGATTCCTGCCACGTCATGGAGACACACCTGCAAAAGACGGAGAGAGGCGTTCAGGTCATAGAGATGCTGTTGGGGCGGCTAGAGAATGCGCTGCGATCCTAGAAGTCATCAGGCATCATAGACACATACGTCCAGCGCAGCTAGAGTGGCATTGCGGTCAGAGAGACTGTTTTGCTTCGGCTCGAGAGTGCCCTGTGATCCCAGAGCTCCGCCCAGATCTTTGAGACCTCCTTCCGGCACAGCTAGAGTGGCGTTGCAGTCCTAGACATGGTAGTCGCGCGCTTAGAGAGTCCCTTCCAATGCCAAAATTCTCCCGGATCACGGAGACGTCCCTGGGGAATGGCTGGCGTGGCGTCCCAATCCTAGAAACGGTGTTCCATCAGTTAGAGAGTGCCATCCTGCCCCAGATGTCCTCCTTGATCATGGAGACATACCTCTGGGACGGCTAGAGGAGCGTCGTGGAGAAAGAGACGTTGTTCCGGTGACTAGAGAGTCACTAGAAGCAGAAAAGGGGTGGGAGGCCGCAAAGGTGTGGGAGGCTGGAGGGGAGGTAGAGGCCAGAAAGAAGTGGAGGCTGCAAAGGGGTGGGAGGCCGCAAAGGTGTGGGAGGCTGGAGGGGAGGTAGAGGCCAGAAAGAAGTGGAGGCTGCAAAGGGGTGGGAGGCCGCAAAGGTGTGGGAGGCTGGAGGGGAGGTAGAGGCCAGAAAGAAGTGGAGGCTGCAAAGGGGTGGGAGGCCGCAAAGGTGTGGGAGGCTGGAGGGGAGGTAGAGGCCAGAAAGAAGTGGAGGCCGCAAAGTGGTGAAAGGCTGGAGCGTGTCCCGCATCATAGAGAAATTGCATGCGGGACGGCTAGAGTGGCATTCCGCTTGTGGAAACGGTGTTCTGGCACCTACAGAGTAGTCCCTTCCCCTCCCGCAAGTCCTCCGGGATGAGAGAGACATAGCTGCCAGAGGGCTAGAGTGGCATTCCCGTCACGGAGGTGGTGTTGCAGCTCCTGGAGAATCCCCTCTGGCCTCGGGCGGCCTCCCGATCACGGAGATATACCTCCGGCATGGCTAGAGCGGCATTCTGATCAGAGAGATGCTGTTCCGGCAGATAGAGACTCCCCTGCGATCCCGGAAATCCTCCCAGATCAGAGACACATACGTCTGGGCTGGCCAGACAGGCCTCCCTATCGTTGTCAACGGTGTTCCCACAGCTAGAGAGTCCCCTGCCAGCCCAGAAGTCCAAGCAGAGCATACACACATCCCTCCCAGAGAGGCAGAGTGGCATTCCAGTGGTAGAGATGGTGTCAAAGCACCTCGAGACTCCGTTCCACACACACAAGTCCTCCCGCATCACAAGGACATGCATCCAGGAGGGCTAGAGTGGCATTGCGGCATACAGGGATGGTCTTGCCATGGCTGGAGAGTCGTCTCTGAGCCCAGAACCCCCCCTGCATCATGCAGACGTACCTGCTGAATGGCTTGAGTGGCATTGCGGTCATAGAGCGGGTTGCCCGGCAACGAGACGGTCACCTCCGATCCCAGAAATCCGCCTCCATCACAGAGACACGCCTCCAGGACGGCTAGAGTGGCCTTCTGGACCGTAGGGACAGCTTTCACACCGCTACAGAGAGTCACATTTGATCCCAGAGGTCCTCCCGCGTCCTGGCGGCATACCTCCGGGACGGCTAGAGGGGCGTTCCGGTGCTACAGGCGATTTTCCCACGGTCAGTCAGTCGCCTCCGATGCCCCCAGTCCTCTTGCATCATGGAGATATAGATGCAGGGTGGCCAGAGCGGCATTGCGGCCATCGAGACGGTTGTCCAGCAGCTAGAGAGTCCCCTGCAATCCTGGAAGTCCTCCCATGCCCTGGAGACACACCTCCAGGCTGGCTAGATGGGCGTTCTGTCCATACAGGCCGTGTTCGGGGAGAGAGAGACTCCCCTCCAAAGACAGCTTTCCTCCCGCAGCATAGAGACATAACCTCCCAGGCAGCTAGAGCGGCATTCCTGCCATAGAGACAGTCTTGCGGTGGTTCGAGAGGCCCCTCCAAGCCAGGAAGTCCTCCCGGATCAGAGAGAGAGACCTCCAGGACGGCTACAGTGGCCTTCCTGTAAGAGAGACTTTGTTCTGGGAGCTAGAGAGTCACCGACGATCCCAGGATTCCTGCCACGTCATGGAGACACACCTGCAAAAGACGGAGAGAGGCGTTCAGGTCATAGAGATGCTGTTGGGGCGGCTAGAGAATGCGCTGCGATCCCAGAAGTCATCAGGCATCATAGACACATACGTCCAGCGCAGCTAGAGTGGCATTGCGGTCAGAGAGACTGTTTTGCTTCGGCTCGAGAGTGCCCTGTGATCCCAGAGCTCCGCCCAGATCTTTGAGACCTCCTTCCGGCACAGCTAGAGTGGCGTTGCAGTCCTAGACATGGTAGTCGCGCGGTTAGAGAGTCCCTTCCAATGCCAAAATTCTCCCGGATCACGGAGACGTCCCTGGGGAATGGCTGGCGTGGCGTCCCAATCCTAGAAACGGTGTTCCATCAGTTAGAAAGTGCCATCCTGCCCCAGATGTCCTCCTTGATCATGGAGACATACCTCTGGGACGGCTAGAGGAGCGTCGTGGAGAAAGAGACGTTGTTCCGGTGACTAGAGAGTCACTAGAAGCAGAAAAGGGGTGGGAGGCTGCAAAGGTGTGGGAGGCTGGAGGGGAGGTAGAGGCCAGAAAGAAGTGGAGGCTGCAAAGGGGTGGGAGGCCGCAAAGGTGTGGGAGGCTGGAGGGGAGGTAGAGGCCAGAAAGAAGTGGAGGCTGCAAAGGGGTGGGAGGCCGCAAAGGTGTGGGAGGCTGGAGGGGAGGTAGAGGCCAGAAAGAAGTAGAGGCCGCAAAGTGGTGAAAGGCTGGAGCGTGTCCCGCATCATAGAGAAATTGCATGCGGGACGGCTAGAGTGGCATTCCGCTTGTGGAAACGGTGTTCTGGCACCTACAGAGTAGTCCCTTCCCCTCCCGCAAGTCCTCCGGGATGAGAGAGACATAGCTGCCAGAGGGCTAGAGTGGCATTCCCGTCACGGAGGTGGTGTTGCAGCGCCTGGAGAATCCCCTCTGGCCTCGGGCGGCCTCCCGATCACGGAGATATACCTCCGGCATGGCTAGAGCGGCATTCTGATCAGAGAGATGCTGTTCCGGCAGATAGAGACTCCCCTGCGATCCCGGAAATCCTCCCAGATCAGAGACACATACGTCTGGGCTGGCCAGACAGGCCTCCCTATCGTTGTCAACGGTGTTCCCACAGCTAGAGAGTCCCCTGCCAGCCCAGAAGTCCAAGCAGAGCATACACACATCCCTCCCAGAGAGGCAGAGTGGCATTCCAGTGGTAGAGATGGTGTCAAAGCACCTCGAGACTCCGTTCCACACACACAAGTCCTCCCGCATCACAAAGACATCCATCCAGGAGGGCTAGAGTGGCATTGCGGCATACAGGGATGGTCTTGCCATGGCTGGAGAGTCGTCTCTGAGCCCAGAACCCCCCCTGCATCATGCAGACGTACCTGCTGAATGGCTTGAGTGGCATTGCGGTCATAGAGCGGGTTGCCCGGCAACGAGACGGTCACCTCCGATCCCAGAAATCCGCCTCCATCACAGAGACACGCCTCCAGGACGGCTAGAGTGGCCTTCTGGACCGTAGGGACAGCTTTCACACCGCTACAGAGAGTCACATTTGATCCCAGAGGTCCTCCCGCGTCCTGGCGGCATACCTCCGGGACGGCTAGAGGGGCGTTCCGGTGCTACAGGCGATTTTCCCACGGTCAGTCAGTCACCTCCGATGCCCCCAGTCCTCTCGCATCATGGAGATATAGATGCAGGGTGGCCAGAGCGGCATTGCGGCCATCGAGACGGTTGTCCAGCAGCTAGAGAGTCCCCTGCAATCCTGGAAGTCCTCCCATGCCCTGGAGACACACCTCCAGGCCGGCTAGACGGGCGTTCCGGCCATACGGGCCGTGTTCGGGGAGAGAGAGACTCCCCTCCAAAGACAGCTTTCCTCCCGCAGCATAGAGACATAACCTCCCGGGCAGCTAGAGCGGCATTCCTGCCATAGAGACAGTCTTGCGGTGGTTCGAGAGGCCCCTCCAAGCCAGGAAGTCCTCCCGGATCAGAGAGAGACACCTCCAGGACGGCTACAGTGGCCTTCCTGTAAGAGAGACTTTGTTCTGGGAGCTAGAGAGTCACCGACGATCCCAGGATTCCTGCCACATCATGGAGACACACCTGCAAAAGACGGAGAGAGGCGTTCAGGTCATAGAGATGCTGTTGGGGCGGCTAGAGAATGCGCTGCGATCCCAGAAGTCATCAGGCATCATAGACACATACGTCCAGCGCAGCTAGAGTGGCATTGCGGTCAGAGAGACTGTTTTGCCTCGGCTCGAGAGTGCCCTGTGATCCCAGAGCTCCGCCCAGATCTTTGAGACCTCCTTCCGGCACAGCTAGAGTGGCGTTGCAGTCCTAGACATGGTAGTCGCGCGGTTAGAGAGTCCCTTCCAATGCCAAAATTCTCCCGGATCACGGAGACGTCCCTGGGGAATGGCTGGAGTGGCGTCCCAATCCTAGAAACGGTGTTCCATCAGTTAGAGAGTGCCATCCTGTCCCAGATGTCCTCCTTGATCATGGAGACATACCTCTGGGACGGCTAGAGGAGCGTCGTGGAGAAAGAGACGTTGTTCCGGTGACTAGAGAGTCACTAGAAGCAGAAAAGGGGTGGGAGGCCGCAAAGGTGTGGGAGGCTGGAGGGGAGGTAGAGGCCAGAAAGAAGTGGAGGCTGCAAAGGGGTGGGAGGCCGCAAAGGTGTGGGAGGCTGGAGGGGAGGTAGAGGCCAGAAAGAAGTGGAGGCTGCAAAGGGGTGGGAGGCCGCAAAGGTGTGGGAGGCTGGAGGGGAGGTAGAGGCCAGAAAGAAGTGGAGGCCGCAAAGTGGTGAAAGGCTGGAGCGTGTCCCGCATCATAGAGAAATTGCATGCGGGACGGCTAGAGTGGCATTCCGCTTGTGGAAACGGTGTTCTGGCACCTACAGAGTAGTCCCTTCCCCTCCCGCAAGTCCTCCGGGATGAGAGAGACATAGCTGCCAGAGGGCTAGAGTGGCATTCCCGTCATGGAGGTGGTGTTGCAGCGCCTGGACAATCCCCTCTGGCCTCGGGCGGCCTCCCGATCACGGAGATATACCTCCGGCATGGCTAGAGCGGCATTCTGATCAGAGAGATGCTGTTCCGGCAGATAGAGACTCCCCTGCGATCCCGGAAATCCTCCCAGATCAGAGACACATACGTCTGGGCTGGCCAGACAGGCCTCCCTATCGTTGTCAACGGTGTTCCCACAGCTAGAGAGTCCCCTGCCAGCCCAGAAGTCCAAGCAGAGCATACACACATCCCTCCCAGAGAGGCAGAGTGGCATTCCAGTGGTAGAGATGGTGTCAAAGCACCTCGAGACTCCGTTCCACACACACAAGTCCTCCCGCATCACAAAGACATGCATCCAGGAGGGCTAGAGTGGCATTGCGGCATACAGGGATGGTCTTGCCATGGCTGGAGAGTCGTCTCTGAGCCCAGAACCCCCCCTGCATCATGCAGACGTACCTGCTGAATGGCTTGAGTGGCATTGCGGTCATAGAGCGGGTTGCCCGGCAACGAGACGGTCACCTCCGATCCCAGAAATCCGCCTCCATCACAGAGACACGCCTCCAGGACGGCTAGAGTGGCCTTCTGGACCGTAGGGACAGCTTTCACACCGCTACAGAGAATCACATTTGATCCCAGAGGTCCTCCCGCGTCCTGGCGGCATACCTCCGGGACGGCTAGAGGGGCGTTCCGGTGCTACAGGCGATTTTCCCACGGTCAGTCAGTCACCTCCGATGCCCCCAGTCCTCTCGCATCATGGAGATATAGATGCAGGGTGGCCAGAGCGGCATTGCGGCCATCGAGACGGTTGTCCAGCAGCTAGAGAGTCCCCTGCAATCCTGGAAGTCCTCCCATGCCCTGGAGACACACCTCCAGGCCGGCTAGACGGGCGTTCCGTCCATACGGGCCGTGTTCGGGGAGAGAGAGACTCCCCTCCAAAGACAGCTTTCCTCCCGCAGGATAGAGACATAACCTCCCGGGCAGCTAGAGCGGCATTCCTGCCATAGAGACAGTCTTGCGGTGGTTCGAGAGGCCCCTCCAAGCCAGGAAGTCCTCCCGGATCAGAGAGAGAGACCTCCAGGACGGCTACAGTGGCCTTCCTGTAAGAGAGACTTTGTTCTGGGAGCTAGAGAGTCACCGACGATCCCAGGATTCCTGCCACATCATGGAGACACACCTGCAAAAGACGGAGAGAGGCGTTCAGGTCATAGAGATGCTGTTGGGGCGGCTAGAGAATGCGCTGCGATCCCAGAAGTCATCAGGCATCATAGACACATACGTCCAGCGCAGCTAGAGTGGCATTGCGGTCAGAGAGACTGTTTTGCCTCGGCTCGAGAGTGCCCTGTGATCCCAGAGCTCCGCCCAGATCTTTGAGACCTCCTTCCGGCACAGCTAGAGTGGCGTTGCAGTCCTAGACATGGTAGTCGCGCGGTTAGAGAGTCCCTTCCAATGCCAAAATTCTCCCGGATCACGGAGACGTCCCTGGGGAATGGCTGGAGTGGCGTCCCAATCCTAGAAACGGTGTTCCATCAGTTAGAGAGTGCCATGCTGCCCCAGATGTCCTCCTTGATCATGGAGACATACCTCTGGGACGGCTAGAGGAGCGTCGTGGAGAAAGAGACGTTGTTCCGGTGACTAGAGAGTCACTAGAAGCAGAAAAGGGGTGGGAGGCCGCAAAGGTGTGGGAGGCTGGAGGGGAGGTAGAGGCCAGAAAGAAGTGGAGGCTGCAAAGGGGTGGGAGGCCGCAAAAGGTGTGGGAGGCTGGAGGGGAGGTAGAGGCCAGAAAAAAGTGGAGGCCGCAAAGGGGTGGGAGGCCGCAAAGGTGTGGGAGGCTGGAGGGGAGGTAGAGGCCAGAAAGAAGTAGAGGCCGCAAAGTGGTGAAAGGCTGGAGCGTGTCCCGCATCATAGAGAAGTTGCATGCGGGACGGCTAGAGTGGCATTCCGCTTGTGGAAACGGTGTTCTGGCACCTACAGAGTAGTCCCTTCCCCTCCCGCAAGTCCTCCGGGATGAGAGAGACATAGCTGCCAGAGGGCTAGAGTGGCATTCCCGTCACGGAGGTGGTGTTGCAGCGCCTGGACAATCCCCTCTGGCCTCGGGCGGCCTCCCGATCACGGAGATATACCTCCGGCATGGCTAGAGCGGCATTCTGATCAGAGAGATGCTGTTCCGGCAGATAGAGACTCCCCTGCGATCCCGGAAATCCTCCCAGATCAGAGACACATACGTCTGGGCTGGCCAGACAGGCCTCCCTATCGTTGTCAACGGTGTTCCCACAGCTAGAGAGTCCCCTGCCAGCCCAGAAGTCCAAGCAGAGCATACACACATCCCTCCCAGAGAGGCAGAGTGGCATTCCAGTGGTAGAGATGGTGTCAAAGCACCTCGAGACTCCGTTCCACACACACAAGTCCTCCCGCATCACAAAGACATCCATCCAGGAGGGCTAGAGTGGCATTGCGGCATACAGGGATGGTCTTGCCATGGCTGGAGAGTCGTCTCTGAGCCCAGAACCCCCCCTGCATCATGCAGACGTACCTGCTGAATGGCTTGAGTGGCATTGCGGTCATAGAGCGGGTTGCCCGGCAACGAGACGGTCACCTCCGATCCCAGAAATCCGCCTCCATCACAGAGACACGCCTCCAGGACGGCTAGAGTGGCCTTCTGGACCGTAGGGACAGCTTTCACACCGCTACAGAGAGTCACATTTGATCCCAGAGGTCCTCCCGCGTCCTGGCGGCATACCTCCGGGACGGCTAGAGGGGCGTTCCGGTGCTACAGGCGATTTTCCCACGGTCAGTCAGTCACCTCCGATGCCCCCAGTCCTCTCGCATCATGGAGATATAGATGCAGGGTGGCCAGAGCGGCATTGCGGCCATCGAGACGGTTGTCCAGCAGCTAGAGAGTCCCCTGCAATCCTGGAAGTCCTCCCATGCCCTGGAGACACACCTCCAGGCCGGCTAGACGGGCGTTCCGGCCATACGGGCCGTGTTCGGGGAGAGAGAGACTCCCCTCCAAAGACAGCTTTCCTCCCGCAGCATAGAGACATAACCTCCCGGGCAGCTAGAGCGGCATTCCTGCCATAGAGACAGTCTTGCAGTGGTTCGAGAGGCCCCTCCAAGCCAGGAAGTCCTCCCGGATCAGAGAGAGACACCTCCAGGACGGCTACAGTGG
This sequence comes from Phaethon aethereus, assembly GCF_964289735.1. NCBI lineage: Eukaryota > Metazoa > Chordata > Aves > Phaethontiformes > Phaethontidae > Phaethon > Phaethon aethereus. The sequence goes on along the minus strand of NW_028113826.1, from coordinate 104,093 downwards.
CCTTCCTGTAAGAGAGACTTTGTTCTGGGAGCTAGAGAGTCACCGACGATCCCAGGATTCCTGCCACATCATGGAGACACACCTGCAAAAGACGGAGAGAGGCGTTCAGGTCATAGAGATGCTGTTGGGGCGGCTAGAGAATGCGCTGCGATCCCAGAAGTCATCAGGCATCATAGACACATACGTCCAGCGCAGCTAGAGTGGCATTGCGGTCAGAGAGACTGTTTTGCCTCGGCTCGAGAGTGCCCTGTGATCCCAGAGCTCCGCCCAGATCTTTGAGACCTCCTTCCGGCACAGCTAGAGTGGCGTTGCAGTCCTAGACATGGTAGTCGCGCGGTTAGAGAGTCCCTTCCAATGCCAAAATTCTCCCGGATCACGGAGACGTCCCTGGGGAATGGCTGGAGTGGCGTCCCAATCCTAGAAACGGTGTTCCATCAGTTAGAGAGTGCCATCCTGTCCCAGATGTCCTCCTTGATCATGGAGACATACCTCTGGGACGGCTAGAGGAGCGTCGTGGAGAAAGAGACGTTGTTCCGGTGACTAGAGAGTCACTAGAAGCAGAAAAGGGGTGGGAGGCCGCAAAGGTGTGGGAGGCTGGAGGGGAGGTAGAGGCCAGAAAGAAGTGGAGGCTGCAAAGGGGTGGGAGGCCGCAAAGGTGTGGGAGGCTGGAGGGGAGGTAGAGGCCAGAAAGAAGTGGAGGCTGCAAAGGGGTGGGAGGCCGCAAAGGTGTGGGAGGCTGGAGGGGAGGTAGAGGCCAGAAAGAAGTGGAGGCCGCAAAGTGGTGAAAGGCTGGAGCGTGTCCCGCATCATAGAGAAATTGCATGCGGGACGGCTAGAGTGGCATTCCGCTTGTGGAAACGGTGTTCTGGCACCTACAGAGTAGTCCCTTCCCCTCCCGCAAGTCCTCCGGGATGAGAGAGACATAGCTGCCAGAGGGCTAGAGTGGCATTCCCGTCATGGAGGTGGTGTTGCAGCGCCTGGACAATCCCCTCTGGCCTCGGGCGGCCTCCCGATCACGGAGATATACCTCCGGCATGGCTAGAGCGGCATTCTGATCAGAGAGATGCTGTTCCGGCAGATAGAGACTCCCCTGCGATCCCGGAAATCCTCCCAGATCAGAGACACATACGTCTGGGCTGGCCAGACAGGCCTCCCTATCGTTGTCAACGGTGTTCCCACAGCTAGAGAGTCCCCTGCCAGCCCAGAAGTCCAAGCAGAGCATACACACATCCCTCCCAGAGAGGCAGAGTGGCATTCCAGTGGTAGAGATGGTGTCAAAGCACCTCGAGACTCCGTTCCACACACACAAGTCCTCCCGCATCACAAAGACATGCATCCAGGAGGGCTAGAGTGGCATTGCGGCATACAGGGATGGTCTTGCCATGGCTGGAGAGTCGTCTCTGAGCCCAGAACCCCCCCTGCATCATGCAGACGTACCTGCTGAATGGCTTGAGTGGCATTGCGGTCATAGAGCGGGTTGCCCGGCAACGAGACGGTCACCTCCGATCCCAGAAATCCGCCTCCATCACAGAGACACGCCTCCAGGACGGCTAGAGTGGCCTTCTGGACCGTAGGGACAGCTTTCACACCGCTACAGAGAATCACATTTGATCCCAGAGGTCCTCCCGCGTCCTGGCGGCATACCTCCGGGACGGCTAGAGGGGCGTTCCGGTGCTACAGGCGATTTTCCCACGGTCAGTCAGTCACCTCCGATGCCCCCAGTCCTCTCGCATCATGGAGATATAGATGCAGGGTGGCCAGAGCGGCATTGCGGCCATCGAGACGGTTGTCCAGCAGCTAGAGAGTCCCCTGCAATCCTGGAAGTCCTCCCATGCCCTGGAGACACACCTCCAGGCCGGCTAGACGGGCGTTCCGTCCATACGGGCCGTGTTCGGGGAGAGAGAGACTCCCCTCCAAAGACAGCTTTCCTCCCGCAGGATAGAGACATAACCTCCCGGGCAGCTAGAGCGGCATTCCTGCCATAGAGACAGTCTTGCGGTGGTTCGAGAGGCCCCTCCAAGCCAGGAAGTCCTCCCGGATCAGAGAGAGAGACCTCCAGGACGGCTACAGTGGCCTTCCTGTAAGAGAGACTTTGTTCTGGGAGCTAGAGAGTCACCGACGATCCCAGGATTCCTGCCACATCATGGAGACACACCTGCAAAAGACGGAGAGAGGCGTTCAGGTCATAGAGATGCTGTTGGGGCGGCTAGAGAATGCGCTGCGATCCCAGAAGTCATCAGGCATCATAGACACATACGTCCAGCGCAGCTAGAGTGGCATTGCGGTCAGAGAGACTGTTTTGCCTCGGCTCGAGAGTGCCCTGTGATCCCAGAGCTCCGCCCAGATCTTTGAGACCTCCTTCCGGCACAGCTAGAGTGGCGTTGCAGTCCTAGACATGGTAGTCGCGCGGTTAGAGAGTCCCTTCCAATGCCAAAATTCTCCCGGATCACGGAGACGTCCCTGGGGAATGGCTGGAGTGGCGTCCCAATCCTAGAAACGGTGTTCCATCAGTTAGAGAGTGCCATGCTGCCCCAGATGTCCTCCTTGATCATGGAGACATACCTCTGGGACGGCTAGAGGAGCGTCGTGGAGAAAGAGACGTTGTTCCGGTGACTAGAGAGTCACTAGAAGCAGAAAAGGGGTGGGAGGCCGCAAAGGTGTGGGAGGCTGGAGGGGAGGTAGAGGCCAGAAAGAAGTGGAGGCTGCAAAGGGGTGGGAGGCCGCAAAAGGTGTGGGAGGCTGGAGGGGAGGTAGAGGCCAGAAAAAAGTGGAGGCCGCAAAGGGGTGGGAGGCCGCAAAGGTGTGGGAGGCTGGAGGGGAGGTAGAGGCCAGAAAGAAGTAGAGGCCGCAAAGTGGTGAAAGGCTGGAGCGTGTCCCGCATCATAGAGAAGTTGCATGCGGGACGGCTAGAGTGGCATTCCGCTTGTGGAAACGGTGTTCTGGCACCTACAGAGTAGTCCCTTCCCCTCCCGCAAGTCCTCCGGGATGAGAGAGACATAGCTGCCAGAGGGCTAGAGTGGCATTCCCGTCACGGAGGTGGTGTTGCAGCGCCTGGACAATCCCCTCTGGCCTCGGGCGGCCTCCCGATCACGGAGATATACCTCCGGCATGGCTAGAGCGGCATTCTGATCAGAGAGATGCTGTTCCGGCAGATAGAGACTCCCCTGCGATCCCGGAAATCCTCCCAGATCAGAGACACATACGTCTGGGCTGGCCAGACAGGCCTCCCTATCGTTGTCAACGGTGTTCCCACAGCTAGAGAGTCCCCTGCCAGCCCAGAAGTCCAAGCAGAGCATACACACATCCCTCCCAGAGAGGCAGAGTGGCATTCCAGTGGTAGAGATGGTGTCAAAGCACCTCGAGACTCCGTTCCACACACACAAGTCCTCCCGCATCACAAAGACATCCATCCAGGAGGGCTAGAGTGGCATTGCGGCATACAGGGATGGTCTTGCCATGGCTGGAGAGTCGTCTCTGAGCCCAGAACCCCCCCTGCATCATGCAGACGTACCTGCTGAATGGCTTGAGTGGCATTGCGGTCATAGAGCGGGTTGCCCGGCAACGAGACGGTCACCTCCGATCCCAGAAATCCGCCTCCATCACAGAGACACGCCTCCAGGACGGCTAGAGTGGCCTTCTGGACCGTAGGGACAGCTTTCACACCGCTACAGAGAGTCACATTTGATCCCAGAGGTCCTCCCGCGTCCTGGCGGCATACCTCCGGGACGGCTAGAGGGGCGTTCCGGTGCTACAGGCGATTTTCCCACGGTCAGTCAGTCACCTCCGATGCCCCCAGTCCTCTCGCATCATGGAGATATAGATGCAGGGTGGCCAGAGCGGCATTGCGGCCATCGAGACGGTTGTCCAGCAGCTAGAGAGTCCCCTGCAATCCTGGAAGTCCTCCCATGCCCTGGAGACACACCTCCAGGCCGGCTAGACGGGCGTTCCGGCCATACGGGCCGTGTTCGGGGAGAGAGAGACTCCCCTCCAAAGACAGCTTTCCTCCCGCAGCATAGAGACATAACCTCCCGGGCAGCTAGAGCGGCATTCCTGCCATAGAGACAGTCTTGCAGTGGTTCGAGAGGCCCCTCCAAGCCAGGAAGTCCTCCCGGATCAGAGAGAGACACCTCCAGGACGGCTACAGTGGCCTTCCTGTAAGAGAGACTTTGTTCTGGGAGCTAGAGAGTCACCGACGATCCCAGGATTCCTGCCACATCATGGAGACACACCTGCAAAAGACGGAGAGAGGCGTTCAGGTCATAGAGATGCTGTTGGGGCGGCTAGAGAATGCGCTGCGATCCCAGAAGTCATCAGGCATCATAGACACATACGTCCAGCGCAGCTAGAGTGGCATTGCGGTCAGAGAGACTGTTTTGCCTCGGCTCGAGAGTGCCCTGTGATCCCAGAGCTCCGCCCAGATCTTTGAGACCTCCTTCCGGCACAGCTAGAGTGGCGTTGCAGTCCTAGACATGGTAGTCGCGCGGTTAGAGAGTCCCTTCCAATGCCAAAATTCTCCCGGATCACGGAGACGTCCCTGGGGAATGGCTGGAGTGGCGTCCCAATCCTAGAAACGGTGTTCCATCAGTTAGAGAGTGCCATCCTGTCCCAGATGTCCTCCTTGATCATGGAGACATACCTCTGGGACGGCTAGAGGAGCGTCGTGGAGAAAGAGACGTTGTTCCGGTGACTAGAGAGTCACTAGAAGCAGAAAAGGGGTGGGAGGCCGCAAAGGTGTGGGAGGCTGGAGGGGAGGTAGAGGCCAGAAAGAAGTGGAGGCTGCAAAGGGGTGGGAGGCCGCAAAGGTGTGGGAGGCTGGAGGGGAGGTAGAGGCCAGAAAGAAGTGGAGGCTGCAAAGGGGTGGGAGGCCGCAAAGGTGTGGGAGGCTGGAGGGGAGGTAGAGGCCAGAAAGAAGTGGAGGCCGCAAAGTGGTGAAAGGCTGGAGCGTGTCCCGCATCATAGAGAAATTGCATGCGGGACGGCTAGAGTGGCATTCCGCTTGTGGAAACGGTGTTCTGGCACCTACAGAGTAGTCCCTTCCCCTCCCGCAAGTCCTCCGGGATGAGAGAGACATAGCTGCCAGAGGGCTAGAGTGGCATTCCCGTCATGGAGGTGGTGTTGCAGCGCCTGGACAATCCCCTCTGGCCTCGGGCGGCCTCCCGATCACGGAGATATACCTCCGGCATGGCTAGAGCGGCATTCTGATCAGAGAGATGCTGTTCCGGCAGATAGAGACTCCCCTGCGATCCCGGAAATCCTCCCAGATCAGAGACACATACGTCTGGGCTGGCCAGACAGGCCTCCCTATCGTTGTCAACGGTGTTCCCACAGCTAGAGAGTCCCCTGCCAGCCCAGAAGTCCAAGCAGAGCATACACACATCCCTCCCAGAGAGGCAGAGTGGCATTCCAGTGGTAGAGATGGTGTCAAAGCACCTCGAGACTCCGTTCCACACACACAAGTCCTCCCGCATCACAAAGACATCCATCCAGGAGGGCTAGAGTGGCATTGCGGCATACAGGGATGGTCTTGCCATGGCTGGAGAGTCGTCTCTGAGCCCAGAACCCCCCCTGCATCATGCAGACGTACCTGCTGAATGGCTTGAGTGGCATTGCGGTCATAGAGCGGGTTGCCCGGCAACGAGACGGTCACCTCCGATCCCAGAAATCCGCCTCCATCACAGAGACACGCCTCCAGGACGGCTAGAGTGGCCTTCTGGACCGTAGGGACAGCTTTCACACCGCTACAGAGAATCACATTTGATCCCAGAGGTCCTCCCGCGTCCTGGCGGCATACCTCCGGGACGGCTAGAGGGGCGTTCCGGTGCTACAGGCGATTTTCCCACGGTCAGTCAGTCACCTCCGATGCCCCCAGTCCTCTCGCATCATGGAGATATAGATGCAGGGTGGCCAGAGCGGCATTGCGGCCATCGAGACGGTTGTCCAGCAGCTAGAGAGTCCCCTGCAATCCTGGAAGTCCTCCCATGCCCTGGAGACACACCTCCAGGCCGGCTAGACGGGCGTTCCGTCCATACGGGCCGTGTTCGGGGAGAGAGAGACTCCCCTCCAAAGACAGCTTTCCTCCCGCAGGATAGAGACATAACCTCCCGGGCAGCTAGAGCGGCATTCCTGCCATAGAGACAGTCTTGCGGTGGTTCGAGAGGCCCCTCCAAGCCAGGAAGTCCTCCCGGATCAGAGAGAGAGACCTCCAGGACGGCTACAGTGGCCTTCCTGTAAGAGAGACTTTGTTCTGGGAGCTAGAGAGTCACCGACGATCCCAGGATTCCTGCCACATCATGGAGACACACCTGCAAAAGACGGAGAGAGGCGTTCAGGTCATAGAGATGCTGTTGGGGCGGCTAGAGAATGCGCTGCGATCCCAGAAGTCATCAGGCATCATAGACACATACGTCCAGCGCAGCTAGAGTGGCATTGCGGTCAGAGAGACTGTTTTGCCTCGGCTCGAGAGTGCCCTGTGATCCCAGAGCTCCGCCCAGATCTTTGAGACCTCCTTCCGGCACAGCTAGAGTGGCGTTGCAGTCCTAGACATGGTAGTCGCGCGGTTAGAGAGTCCCTTCCAATGCCAAAATTCTCCCGGATCACGGAGACGTCCCTGGGGAATGGCTGGAGTGGCGTCCCAATCCTAGAAACGGTGTTCCATCAGTTAGAGAGTGCCATCCTGTCCCAGATGTCCTCCTTGATCATGGAGACATACCTCTGGGACGGCTAGAGGAGCGTCGTGGAGAAAGAGACGTTGTTCCGGTGACTAGAGAGTCACTAGAAGCAGAAAAGGGGTGGGAGGCCGCAAAGGTGTGGGAGGCTGGAGGGGAGGTAGAGGCCAGAAAGAAGTGGAGGCTGCAAAGGGGTGGGAGGCCGCAAAGGTGTGGGAGGCTGGAGGGGAGGTAGAGGCCAGAAAGAAGTGGAGGCTGCAAAGGGGTGGGAGGCCGCAAAGGTGTGGGAGGCTGGAGGGGAGGTAGAGGCCAGAAAGAAGTGGAGGCCGCAAAGTGGTGAAAGGCTGGAGCGTGTCCCGCATCATAGAGAAATTGCATGCGGGACGGCTAGAGTGGCATTCCGCTTGTGGAAACGGTGTTCTGGCACCTACAGAGTAGTCCCTTCCCCTCCCGCAAGTCCTCCGGGATGAGAGAGACATAGCTGCCAGAGGGCTAGAGTGGCATTCCCGTCATGGAGGTGGTGTTGCAGCGCCTGGACAATCCCCTCTGGCCTCGGGCGGCCTCCCGATCACGGAGATATACCTCCGGCATGGCTAGAGCGGCATTCTGATCAGAGAGATGCTGTTCCGGCAGATAGAGACTCCCCTGCGATCCCGGAAATCCTCCCAGATCAGAGACACATACGTCTGGGCTGGCCAGACAGGCCTCCCTATCGTTGTCAACGGTGTTCCCACAGCTAGAGAGTCCCCTGCCAGCCCAGAAGTCCAAGCAGAGCATACACACATCCCTCCCAGAGAGGCAGAGTGGCATTCCAGTGGTAGAGATGGTGTCAAAGCACCTCGAGACTCCGTTCCACACACACAAGTCCTCCCGCATCACAAAGACATCCATCCAGGAGGGCTAGAGTGGCATTGCGGCATACAGGGATGGTCTTGCCATGGCTGGAGAGTCGTCTCTGAGCCCAGAACCCCCCCTGCATCATGCAGACGTACCTGCTGAATGGCTTGAGTGGCATTGCGGTCATAGAGCGGGTTGCCCGGCAACGAGACGGTCACCTCCGATCCCAGAAATCCGCCTCCATCACAGAGACACGCCTCCAGGACGGCTAGAGTGGCCTTCTGGACCGTAGGGACAGCTTTCACACCGCTACAGAGAATCACATTTGATCCCAGAGGTCCTCCCGCGTCCTGGCGGCATACCTCCGGGACGGCTAGAGGGGCGTTCCGGTGCTACAGGCGATTTTCCCACGGTCAGTCAGTCACCTCCGATGCCCCCAGTCCTCTCGCATCATGGAGATATAGATGCAGGGTGGCCAGAGCGGCATTGCGGCCATCGAGACGGTTGTCCAGCAGCTAGAGAGTCCCCTGCAATCCTGGAAGTCCTCCCATGCCCTGGAGACACACCTCCAGGCCGGCTAGACGGGCGTTCCGTCCATACGGGCCGTGTTCGGGGAGAGAGAGACTCCCCTCCAAAGACAGCTTTCCTCCCGCAGGATAGAGACATAACCTCCCGGGCAGCTAGAGCGGCATTCCTGCCATAGAGACAGTCTTGCGGTGGTTCGAGAGGCCCCTCCAAGCCAGGAAGTCCTCCCGGATCAGAGAGAGAGACCTCCAGGACGGCTACAGTGGCCTTCCTGTAAGAGAGACTTTGTTCTGGGAGCTAGAGAGTCACCGACGATCCCAGGATTCCTGCCACATCATGGAGACACACCTGCAAAAGACGGAGAGAGGCATTCAGGTCATAGAGATGCTGTTGGGGCGGCTAGAGAATGCGCTGCGATCCCAGAAGTCATCAGGCATCATAGACACATACGTCCAGCGCAGCTAGAGTGGCATTGCGGTCAGAGAGACTGTTTTGCCTCGGCTCGAGAGTGCCCTGTGATCCCAGAGCTCCGCCCAGATCTTTGAGACCTCCTTCCGGCACAGCTAGAGTGGCGTTGCAGTCCTAGACATGGTAGTCGCGCGGTTAGAGAGTCCCTTCCAATGCCAAAATTCTCCCGGATCACGGAGACGTCCCTGGGGAATGGCTGGAGTGGCATCCCAATCCTAGAAACGGTGTTCCATCAGTTAGAGAGTGCCATGCTGCCCCAGATGTCCTCCTTGATCATGGAGACATACCTCTGGGACGGCTAGAGGAGCGTCGTGGAGAAAGAGACGTTGTTCCGGTGACTAGAGAGTCACTAGAAGCAGAAAAGGGGTGGGAGGCCGCAAAGGTGTGGGAGGCTGGAGGGGAGGTAGAGGCCAGAAAGAAGTGGAGGCTGCAAAGGGGTGGGAGGCCGCAAAAGGTGTGGGAGGCTGGAGGGGAGGTAGAGGCCAGAAAAAAGTGGAGGCCGCAAAGGGGTGGGAGGCCGCAAAGGTGTGGGAGGCTGGAGGGGAGTTAGAGGCCAGAAAAAAGTGGAGGCCGCAAAGTGGTGAAAGGCTGGAGCGTGTCCCGCATCATAGAGAAGTTGCATGCGGGACGGCTAGAGTGGCATTCCGCTTGTGGAAACGGTGTTCTGGCACCTACAGAGTCCCTTCCCCTCCCGCAAGTCCTCCGGGATGAGAGAGACATAGCTGCCAGAGGGCTAGAGTGGCATTCCCGTCACGGAGGTGGTGTTGCAGCGCCTGGACAATCCCCTCTGGCCTCGGGCGGCCTCCCGATCACGGAGATATACCTCCGGCATGGCTAGAGCGGCATTCTGATCAGAGAGATGCTGTTCCGGCAGATAGAGACTCCCCTGCGATCCCGGAAATCCTCCCAGATCAGAGACACATACGTCTGGGCTGGCCAGACAGGCCTCCCTATCGTTGTCAACGGTGTTCCCACAGCTAGAGAGTCCCCTGCCAGCCCAGAAGTCCAAGCAGAGCATACACACATCCCTCCCAGAGAGGCAGAGTGGCATTCCAGTGGTAGAGATGGTGTCAAAGCACCTCGAGACTCCGTTCCACACACACAAGTCCTCCCGCATCACAAAGACATCCATCCAGAGGGGTAGAGTGCCATTGCGGCATACAGGGATGGTCTTGCCATGGCTGGAGAGTTGTCTCTGAGCCCAGAACCCCCCCTGCATCATGCAGACGTACCTGCTGAATGGCTTGAGTGGCATTGCGGTCATAGAGCGGGTTGCCCGGCAACGAGACGGTCACCTCCGATCCCAGAAATCCGCCTCCATCACAGAGACACGCCTCCAGGACGGCTAGAGTGGCCTTCTGGACCGTAGGGACAGCTTTCACACCGCTACAGAGAGTCACATTTGATCCCAGAGGTCCTCCCGCGTCCTGGAGGCATACCTCTGGGACGGCTAGAGGGGCGTTCCGGTGCTACAGGCGATTTTCCCACGGTCAGTCAGTCGCCTCCGATGCCCCCAGTCCTCTCGCATCATGGAGATATAGATGCAGGGTGGCCAGAGCGGCATTGCGGCCATCGAGACGGTTGTCCAGCAGCTAGAGAGTCCCCTGCAATCCTGGAAGTCCTCCCATGCCCTGGAGACACACCTCCAGGCCGGCTAGACAGGTGTTCCGTCCATACGGGCCGTGTTCGGGGAGAGAGAGACTCCCCTCCAAAGACAGCTTTCCTCCCGCAGCATAGAGACATAACCTCCCGGGCAGCTAGAGCGGCATTCCTGCCATAGAGACAGTCTTGCGGTGGTTCGAGAGGCCCCTCCAAGCCAGGAAGTCCTCCCGGATCAGAGAGAGACACCTCCAGGACGGCTACAGTGGCCTTCCTGTAAGAGAGACTTTGTTCTGGGAGCTAGAGAGTCACCGACGATCCCAGGATTCCTGCCACATCATGGAGACACACCTGCAAAAGACGGAGAGAGGCATTCAGGTCATAGAGATGCTGTTGGGGCGGCTAGAGAATGCGCTGCGATCCCAGAAGTCATCAGGCATCATAGACACATACGTCCAGCGCAGCTAGAGTGGCATTGCGGTCAGAGAGACTGTTTTGCCTCGGCTCGAGAGTGCCCTGTGATCCCAGAGCTCCGCCCAGATCTTTGAGACCTCCTTCCGGCACAGCTAGAGTGGCGTTGCAGTCCTAGACATGGTAGTCGCGCGGTTAGAGAGTCCCTTCCAATGCCAAAATTCTCCCGGATCACGGAGACGTCCCTGGGGAATGGCTGGAGTGGCGTCCCAATCCTAGAAACGGTGTTCCATCAGTTAGAGAGTGCCATGCTGCCCCAGATGTCCTCCTTGATCATGGAGACATACCTCTGGGACGGCTAGAGGAGCGTCGTGGAGAAAGAGACGTTGTTCCGGTGACTAGAGAGTCACTAGAAGCAGAAAAGGGGTGGGAGGCCGCAAAGGTGTGGGAGGCTGGAGGGGAGGTAGAGGCCAGAAAGAAGTGGAGGCTGCAAAGGGGTGGGAGGCCGCAAAAGGTGTGGGAGGCTGGAGGGGAGGTAGAGGCCAGAAAAAAGTGGAGGCCGCAAAGGGGTGGGAGGCCGCAAAGGTGTGGGAGGCCGGAGGGGAGGTAGAGGCCAGAAAGAAGTGGAGGCCGCAAAGTGGTGAAAGGCTGGAGCGTGTCCCGCATCATAGAGAAGTTGCATGCGGGACGGCTAGAGTGGCATTCCGCTTGTGGAAACGGTGTTCTGGCACCTACAGAGTCCCTTCCCCTCCCGCAAGTCCTCCGGGATGAGAGAGACATAGCTGCCAGAGGGCTAGAGTGGCATTCCCGTCACGGAGGTGGTGTTGCAGCGCCTGGACAATCCCCTCTGGCCTCGGGCGGCCTCCCGATCACGGAGATATACCTCCGGCATGGCTAGAGCGGCATTCTGATCAGAGAGATGCTGTTCCGGCAGATAGAGACTCCCCTGCGATCCCGGAAATCCTCCCAGATCAGAGACACATACGTCTGGGCTGGCCAGACAGGCCTCCCTATCGTTGTCAACGGTGTTCCCACAGCTAGAGAGTCCCCTGCCAGCCCAGAAGTCCAAGCAGAGCATACACACATCCCTCCCAGAGAGGCAGAGTGGCATTCCAGTGGTAGAGATGGTGTCAAAGCACCTCGAGACTCCGTTCCACACACACAAGTCCTCCCGCATCACAAAGACATCCATCCAGAGGGGTAGAGTGCCATTGCGGCATACAGGGATGGTCTTGCCATGGCTGGAGAGTTGTCTCTGAGCCCAGAACCCCCCCTGCATCATGCAGACGTACCTGCTGAATGGCTTGAGTGGCATTGCGGTCATAGAGCGGGTTGCCCGGCAACGAGACGGTCACCTCCGATCCCAGAAATCCGCCTCCATCACAGAGACACGCCTCCAGGACGGCTAGAGTGGCCTTCTGGACCGTAGGGACAGCTTTCACACCGCTACAGAGAGTCACATTTGATCCCAGAGGTCCTCCCGCGTCCTGGAGGCATACCTCTGGGACGGCTAGAGGGGCGTTCCGGTGCTACAGGCGATTTTCCCACGGTCAGTCAGTCGCCTCCGATGCCCCCAGTCCTCTCGCATCATGGAGATATAGATGCAGGGTGGCCAGAGCGGCATTGCGGCCATCGAGACGGTTGTCCAGCAGCTAGAGAGTCCCCTGCAATCCTGGAAGTCCTCCCATGCCCTGGAGACACACCTCCAGGCCGGCTAGACAGGTGTTCCGTCCATACGGGCCGTGTTCGGGGAGAGAGAGACTCCCCTCCAAAGACAGCTTTCCTCCCGCAGCATAGAGACATAACCTCCCGGGCAGCTAGAGCGGCATTCCTGCCATAGAGACAGTCTTGCGGTGGTTCGAGAGGCCCCTCCAAGCCAGGAAGTCCTCCCGGATCAGAGAGAGACACCTCCAGGACGGCTACAGTGGCCTTCCTGTAAGAGAGACTTTGTTCTGGGAGCTAGAGAGTCACCGACGATCCCAGGATTCCTGCCACATCATGGAGACACACCTGCAAAAGACGGAGAGAGGCATTCAGGTCATAGAGATGCTGTTGGGGCGGCTAGAGAATGCGCTGCGATCCCAGAAGTCATCAGGCATCATAGACACATACGTCCAGCGCAGCTAGAGTGGCATTGCGGTCAGAGAGACTGTTTTGCCTCGGCTCGAGAGTGCCCTGTGATCCCAGAGCTCCGCCCAGATCTTTGAGACCTCCTTCCGGCACAGCTAGAGTGGCGTTGCAGTCCTAGACATGGTAGTCGCGCGGTTAGAGAGTCCCTTCCAATGCCAAAATTCTCCCGGATCACGGAGACGTCCCTGGGGAATGGCTGGAGTGGCGTCCCAATCCTAGAAACGGTGTTCCATCAGTTAGAGAGTGCCATGCTGCCCCAGATGTCCTCCTTGATCATGGAGACATACCTCTGGGACGGCTAGAGGAGCGTCGTGGAGAAAGAGACGTTGTTCCGGTGACTAGAGAGTCACTAGAAGCAGAAAAGGGGTGGGAGGCCGCAAAGGTGTGGGAGGCTGGAGGGGAGGTAGAGGCCAGAAAGAAGTGGAGGCTGCAAAGGGGTGGGAGGCCGCAAAAGGTGTGGGAGGCTGGAGGGGAGGTAGAGGCCAGAAAAAAGTGGAGGCCGCAAAGGGGTGGGAGGCCGCAAAGGTGTGGGAGGCTGGAGGGGAGTTAGAGGCCAGAAAAAAGTGGAGGCCGCAAAGTGGTGAAAGGCTGGAGCGTGTCCCGCATCATAGAGAAGTTGCATGCGGGACGGCTAGAGTGGCATTCCGCTTGTGGAAACGGTGTTCTGGCACCTACAGAGTAGTCCCTTCCCCTCCCGCAAGTCCTCCGGGATGAGAGAGACATAGCTGCCAGAGGGCTAGAGTGGCATTCCCGTCACGGAGGTGGTGTTGCAGCACCTGGACAATCCCCTCTGGCCTCGGGCGGCCTCCCGATCACGGAGATATACCTCCGGCATGGCTAGAGCGGCATTCTGATCAGAGAGATGCTGTTCCGGCAGATAGAGACTCCCCTGCGATCCCGGAAATCCTCCCAGATCAGAGACACATACGTCTGGGCTGGCCAGACAGGCCTCCCTATCGTTGTCAACGGTGTTCCCACAGCTAGAGAGTCCCCTGCCAGCCCAGAAGTCCAAGCAGAGCATACACACATCCCTCCCAGAGAGGCAGAGTGGCATTCCAGTGGTAGAGATGGTGTCAAAGCACCTCGAGACTCCGTTCCACACACACAAGTCCTCCCGCATCACAAAGACATCCATCCAGAGGGCTAGAGTGGCATTGCGGCATACAGGGATGGTCTTGCCATGGCTGGAGAGTCGTCTCTGAGCCCAGAACCCCCCCTGCATCATGCAGACGTACCTGCTGAATGGCTTGAGTGGCATTGCGGTCATAGAGCGGGTTGCCCGGCAACGAGACGGTCACCTCCGATCCCAGAAATCCGCCTCCATCACAGAGACACGCCTCCAGGACGGCTAGAGTGGCCTTCTGGACCGTAGGGACAGCTTTCACACCGCTACAGAGAGTCACATTTGATCCCAGAGGTCCTCCCGCGTCCTGGAGGCATACCTCTGGGACGGCTAGAGGGGCGTTCCGGTGCTACAGGCGATTTTCCCACGGTCAGTCAGTCGCCTCCGATGCCCCCAGTCCTCTCGCATCATGGGGATATAGATGCAGGGTGGCCAGAGCGGCATTGCGGCCATCGAGAGGGTTGTCCAGCAGCTAGAGAGTCCCCTGCAATCCTGGAAGTCCTCCCATGCCCTGGAGACACACCTCCAGGCCGGCTAGACGGGCGTTCCGGCCATACGGGCCGTGTTCGGGGAGAGAGAGACTCCCCTCCAAAGACAGCTTTCCTCCCGCAGCATAGAGACATAACCTCCCGGGCAGCTAGAGCGGCATTCCTGCCATAGAGACAGTCTTGCGGTGGTTCGAGAGGCCCCTCCAAGCCAGGAAGTCCTCCCGGATCAGAGAGAGAGACCTCCAGGACGGCTACAGTGGCCTTCCTGTAAGAGAGACTTTGTTCTGGGAGCTAGAGAGTCACCGACGATCCCAGGATTCCTGCCACGTCATGGAGACACACCTGCAAAAGACGGAGAGAGGCGTTCAGGTCATAGAGATGCTGTTGGGGCGGCTAGAGAATGCGCTGCGATCCCAGAAGTCATCAGGCATCATAGACACATACGTCCAGCGCAGCTAGAGTGGCATTGCGGTCAGAGAGACTGTTTTGCCTCGGCTCGAGAGTGCCCTGTGATCCTAGAGCTCCTCCCAGATCTTTGAGACCTCCTTCCGGCACAGCTAGAGTGGCGTTGCAGTCCTAGACATGGTAGTCGCGCGGTTAGAGAGTCCCTTCCAATGCCAAAATTCTCCCGGATCACGGAGACGTCCCTGGGGAATGGCTGGAGTGGCGTCCCAATCCTAGAAACGGTGTTCCATCAGTTAGAGAGTGCCATGCTGCCCCAGATGTCCTCCTTGATCATGGAGACATACCTCTGGGACGGCTAGAGGAGCGTCGTGGAGAAAGAGACGTTGTTCCGGTGACTAGAGAGTCACTAGAAGCAGAAAAGGGGTGGGAGGCCGCAAAGGTGTGGGAGGCTGGAGGGGAGGTAGAGGCCAGAAAGAAGTGGAGGCCGCAAAGTGGTGAAAGGCTGGAGCGTGTCCCGCATCATAGAGAAGTTGCATGCGGGACGGCATTCCGCTTTTGGAAACGGTGTTCTGGCACCTACAGAGTCCCTTCCCCTCCCGCAAGTCCTCCGGGATGAGAGAGACATAGCTGCCAGAGGGCTAGAGTGGCATTCCCGTCACGGAGGTGGTGTTGCAGCGCCTGGAGAATCCCCTCTGGCCTCGGGCGGCCTCCCGATCACGGAAATATACCTCCGGCATGGCTAGAGCGGCATTCTGATCAGAGAGATGCTGTTCCGGCAGATAGAGACTCCCCTGCGATCCCGGAAATCCTCCCAGATCAGAGACACATACGTCTGGGCTGGCCAGACAGGCCTCCCTATCGTTGTCAACGGTGTTCCCACAGCTAGAGAGTCCCCTGCCAGCCCAGAAGTCCAAGCAGAACATACACACATCCCTCCCAGACAGGCAGAGTGGCATTCCAGTGGTAGAGATGGTGTCAAAGCACCTCGAGACTCCGTTCCACACACACAAGTCCTCCCGCATCACAAAGACATCCATCCAGGAGGGCTAGAGTGGCATTGCGGCATACAGGGATGGTCTTGCCATGGCTGGAGAGTCGTCTCTGAGCCCAGAACCCCCCCTGCATCATGCAGACGTACCTGCTGAATGGCTTGAGTGGCATTGCGGTCATAGAGCGGGTTGCCCGGCAACGAGACGGTCACCTCCGATCCCAGAAATCCGCCTCCATCACAGAGACACGCCTCCAGGACGGCTAGAGTGGCCTTCTGGACCGTAGGGACAGCTTTCACACCGCTACAGAGAGTCACATTTGATCCCAGAGGTCCTCCCGCGTCCTGGAGGCATACCTCCGGGACGGCTAGAGGGGCGTTCCGGTGCTACAGGCGATTTTCCCACGGTCAGTCAGTCGCCTCCGATGCCCCCAGTCCTCTTGCATCATGGAGATATAGATGCAGGGTGGCCAGAGCGGCATTGCGGCCATCGAGACGGTTGTCCAGCAGCTAGAGAGTCCCCTGCAATCCTGGAAGTCCTCCCATGCCCTGGAGACACACCTCCAGGCCGGCTAGACGGGCGTTCCGGCCATACGGGCCGTGTTCGGGGAGAGAGAGACTCCCCTCCAAAGACAGCTTTCCTCCCGCAGCATAGAGACATAACCTCCCGGGCAGCTAGAGCGGCATTCCTGCCATAGAGACAGTCTTGCGGTGGTTCGAGAGGCCCCTCCAAGCCAGGAAGTCCTCCCGGATCAGAGAGAGAGACCTCCAGGACGGCTACAGTGGCCTTCCTGTAAGAGAGACTTTGTTCTGGGAGCTAGAGAGTCACCGCCGATCCCAGGATTCCTGCCACATCATGGAGACACACCTGCAAAAGACGGAGAGAGGCGTTCAGGTCATAGAGATGCTGTTGGGGCGGCTAGAGAATGCGCTGCGATCCCAGAAGTCATCAGGCATCATAGACACATACGTCCAGCGCAGCTAGAGTGGCATTGCGGTCAGAGAGACTGTTTTGCCTCGGCTCGAGAGTGCCCTGTGATCCCAGAGCTCCGCCCAGATCTTTGAGACCTCCTTCCGGCACAGCTAGAGTGGCGTTGCAGTCCTAGACATGGTAGTCGCGCGGTTAGAGAGTCCCTTCCAATGCCAAAATTCTCCCGGATCACGGAGACGTCCCTGGGGAATGGCTGGAGTGGCGTCCCAATTCTAGAAACGGTGTTCCATCAGTTAGAGAGTGCCATGCTGCCCCAGATGTCCTCCTTGATCATGGAGACATACCTCTGGGACGGCTAGAGGAGCGTCGTGGAGAAAGAGACGTTGTTCCGGTGACTAGAGAGTCACTAGAAGCAGAAAAGGGGTGGGAGGCCGCAAAGGTGTGGGAGGCTGGAGGGGAGGTAGAGGCCAGAAAGAAGTGGAGGCTGCAAAGGGGTGGGAGGCCGCAAAGGTGTGGGAGGCTGGAGGGGAGGTAGAGGCCAGAAAAAAGTGGAGGCCGCAAAGGGGTGGGAGGCCGCAAAGGTGTGGGAGGCTGGAGGGGAGGTAGAGGCCAGAAAGAAGTGGAGGCCGCAAAGTGGTGAAAGGCTGGAGCGTGTCCCGCATCATAGAGAAGTTGCATGCGGGACGGCTAGAGTGGCATTCCGCTTGTGGAAACGGTGTTCTGGCACCTACAGAGTCCCTTCCCCTCCCGCAAGTCCTCCGGGATGAGAGAGACATAGCTGCCAGAGGGCTAGAGTGGCATTCCCGTCACGGAGGTGGTGTTGCAGCGCCTGGAGAATCCCCTCTGGCCTCGGGCGGCCTCCCGATCACGGAGATATACCTCCGGCATGGCTAGAGCGGCATTCTGATCAGAGAGATGCTGTTCCGGCAGATAGAGACTCCCCTGCGATCCCGGAAATCCTCCCAGATCAGAGACACATACGTCTGGGCTGGCCAGACAGGCCTCCCTATCGTTGTCAACGGTGTTCCCACAGCTAGAGTGTCCCCTGCCAGCCCAGAAGTCCAAGCAGAGCATACACACATCCCTCCCAGACAGGCAGAGTGGCATTCCAGTGGTAGAGATGGTGTCAAAGCACCTCGAGACTCCGTTCCACACACACAAGTCCTCCCGCATCACAAAGACATCCATCCAGAGGGGTAGAGTGGCATTGCGGCATACAGGGATGGTCTTGCCATGGCTGGAGAGTCGTCTCTGAGCCCAGAACCCCCCCTGCATCATGCAGACGTACCTGCTGAATGGCTTGAGTGGCATTGCGGTCATAGAGCGGGTTGCCCGGCAACGAGACGGTCACCTCCGATCCCAGAAATCCGCCTCCATCACAGAGACACGCCTCCAGGACGGCTAGAGTGGCCTTCTGGACCGTAGGGACAGCTTTCACACCGCTACAGAGAGTCACATTTGATCCCAGAGGTCCTCCCGCGTCCTGGAGGCATACCTCTGGGACGGCTAGAGGGGCGTTCCGGTGCTACAGGCGATTTTCCCACGGTCAGTCAGTCGCCTCCGATGCCCCCAGTCCTCTCGCATCATGGACATATAGATGCAGGGTGGCCAGAGCGGCATTGCGGCCATCGAGACGGTTGTCCAGCAGCTAGAGAGTCCCCTGCAATCCTGGAAGTCCTCCCATGCCCTGGAGACACACCTCCAGGCTGGCTAGACGGGCGTTCTGGCCATACGGGCCGTGTTCGGGGAGAGAGAGACTCCCCTCCAAAGACAGCTTTCCTCCCGCAGCATAGAGACATAACCTCCCGGGCAGCTAGAGCGGCATTCCTGCCATAGAGACAGTCTTGCGGTGGTTCGAGAGGCCCCTCCAAGCCAGGAAGTCCTCCCGGATCAGAGAGAGAGACCTCCAGGACGGCTACAGTGGCCTTCCTGTAAGAGAGACTTTGTTCTGGGAGCTAGAGAGTCACCGCCGATCCCAGGATTCCTGCCACATCATGGAGACACACCTGCAAAAGACGGAGAGAGGCGTTCAGGTCATAGAGATGCTGTTGGGGCGGCTAGAGAATGCGCTGCGATCCCAGAAGTCATCAGGCATCATAGACACATACGTCCAGCGCAGCTAGAGTGGCATTGCGGTCAGAGAGACTGTTTTGCCTCGGCTCGAGAGTGCCCTGTGATCCCAGAGCTCCGCCCAGATCTTTGAGACCTCCTTCCGGCACAGCTAGAGTGGCGTTGCAGTCCTAGACATGGTAGTCGCGCGGTTAGAGAGTCCCTTCCAATGCCAAAATTCTCGCGGATCACGGAGACGTCCCTGGGGAATGGCTGGAGTGGCGTCCCAATTCTAGAAACGGTGTTCCATCAGTTAGAGAGTGCCATGCTGCCCCAGATGTCCTCCTTGATCATGGAGACATACCTCTGGGACGGCTAGAGGAGCGTCGTGGAGAAAGAGACGTTGTTCCGGTGACTAGAGAGTCACTAGAAGCAGAAAAGGGGTGGGAGGCCGCAAAGGTGTGGGAGGCTGGAGGGGAGGTAGAGGCCAGAAAGAAGTGGAGGCTGCAAAGGGGTGGGAGGCCGCAAAGGTGTGGGAGGCTGGAGGGGAGGTAGAGGCCAGAAAAAAGTGGAGGCCGCAAAGGGGTGGGAGGCCGCAAAGGTGTGGGAGGCTGGAGGGGAGGTAGAGGCCAGAAAGAAGTGGAGGCCGCAAAGTGGTGAAAGGCTGGAGCGTGTCCCGCATCATAGAGAAGTTGCATGCGGGACGGCTAGAGTGGCATTCCGCTTGTGGAAACGGTGTTCTGGCACCTACAGAGTCCCTTCCCCTCCCGCAAGTCCTCCGGGATGAGAGAGACATAGCTGCCAGAGGGCTAGAGTGGCATTCCCGTCACGGAGGTGGTGTTGCAGCGCCTGGACAATCCCCTCTGGCCTCGGGCGGCCTCCCGATCACGGAGATATACCTCCGGCATGGCTAGAGCGGCATTCTGATCAGAGAGATGCTGTTCCGGCAGATAGAGACTCCCCTGCGATCCCGGAAATCCTCCCAGATCAGAGACACATACGTCTGGGCTGGCCAGACAGGCCTCCCTATCGTTGTCAACGGTGTTCCCACAGCTAGAGAGTCCCCTGCCAGCCCAGAAGTCCAAGCAGAGCATACACACATCCCTCCCAGAGAGGCAGAGTGGCATTCCAGTGGTAGAGATGGTGTCAAAGCACCTCGAGACTCCGTTCCACACACACAAGTCCTCCCGCATCACAAAGACATCCATCCAGAGGGGTAGAGTGGCATTGCGGCATACAGGGATGGTCTTGCCATGGCTGGAGAGTCGTCTCTGAGCCCAGAACCCCCCCTGCATCATGCAGACGTACCTGCTGAATGGCTTGAGTGGCATTGCGGTCATAGAGCGGGTTGCCCGGCAACGAGACGGTCACCTCCGATCCCAGAAATCCGCCTCCATCACAGAGACACGCCTCCAGGACGGCTAGAGTGGCCTTCTGGACCGTAGGGACAGCTTTCACACCGCTACAGAGAGTCACATTTGATCCCAGAGGTCCTCCCGCGTCCTGGAGGCATACCTCCGGGACGGCTAGAGGGGCGTTCCGGTGCTACAGGCGATTTTCCCACGGTCAGTCAGTCGCCTCCGATGCCCCCAGTCCTCTCGCATCATGGACATATAGATGCAGGGTGGCCAGAGCGGCATTGCGGCCATCGAGACGGTTGTCCAGCAGCTAGAGAGTCCCCTGCAATCCTGGAAGTCCTCCCATGCCCTGGAGACACACCTCCAGGCTGGCTAGACGGGCGTTCTGGCCATACGGGCCGTGTTCGGGGAGAGAGAGACTCCCCTCCAAAGACAGCTTTCCTCCCGCAGCATAGAGACATAACCTCCCGGGCAGCTAGAGCGGCATTCCTGCCATAGAGACAGTCTTGCGGTGGTTCGAGAGGCCCCTCCAAGCCAGGAAGTCCTCCCGGATCAGAGAGAGAGACCTCCAGGACGGCTACAGTGGCCTTCCTGTAAGAGAGACTTTGTTCTGGGAGCTAGAGAGTCACCGCCGATCCCAGGATTCCTGCCACATCATGGAGACACACCTGCAAAAGACGGAGAGAGGCGTTCAGGTCATAGAGATGCTGTTGGGGCGGCTAGAGAATGCGCTGCGATCCCAGAAGTCATCAGGCATCATAGACACATACGTCCAGCGCAGCTAGAGTGGCATTGCAGTCAGAGAGACTGTTTTGCCTCGGCTCGAGAGTGCCCTGTGATCCCAGAGCTCCGCCCAGATCTTTGAGACCTCCTTCCGGCACAGCTAGAGTGGCGTTGCAGTCCTAGACATGGTAGTCGCGCGGTTAGAGAGTCCCTTCCAATGCCAAAATTCTCCCGGATCACGGAGACGTACCTGGGGAATGGCTGGAGTGGCGTCCCAGTCTTAGAAACGGTGTTCCATCAGTTAGAGAGTGCCATCCTGCCCCAGATGTCCTCCTTGATCATGGAGACATACCTCTGGGACGGCTAGAGGAGCGTCGTGGAGAAAGAGACGTTGTTCCGGTGACTAGAGAGTCACTAGAAGCAGAAAAGGGGTGGGAGGCCGCAAAGGTGTGGGAGGCTGGAGGGGAGGTAGAGGCCAGAAAGAAGTGGAGGCTGCAAAGGGGTGGGAGGCCGCAAAAGGTGTGGGAGGCTGGAGGGGAGGTAGAGGCCAGAAAAAAGTGGAGGCCGCAAAGGGGTGGGAGGCCGCAAAGGTGTGGGAGGCTGGAGGGGAGTTAGAGGCCAGAAAAAAGTGGAGGCCGCAAAGTGGTGAAAGGCTGGAGCGTGTCCCGCATCATAGAGAAGTTGCATGCGGGACGGCTAGAGTGGCATTCCGCTTGTGGAAACGGTGTTCTGGCACCTACAGAGTCCCTTCCCCTCCCGCAAGTCCTCCGGGATGAGAGAGACATAGCTGCCAGAGGGCTAGAGTGGCATTCCCATCACGGAGGTGGTGTTGCAGCGCCTGGAGAATCCCCTCTGGCCTCGGGCGGCCTCCCGATCACGGAAATATACCTCCGGCATGGCTAGAGCGGCATTCTGATCAGAGAGATGCTGTTCCGGCAGATAGAGACTCCCCTGCGATCCCGGAAATCCTCCCAGATCAGAGACACATACGTCTGGGCTGGCCAGACAGGCCTCCCTATCGTTGTCAACGGTGTTCCCACAGCTAGAGAGTCCCCTGCCAGCCCAGAAGTCCAAGCAGAACATACACACATCCCTCCCAGACAGGCAGAGTGGCATTCCAGTGGTAGAGATGGTGTCAAAGCACCTCGAGACTCCGTTCCACACACACAAGTCCTCCCGCATCACAAAGACATCCATCCAGGAGGGCTAGAGTGGCATTGCGGCATACAGGGATGGTCTTGCCATGGCTGGAGAGTCGTCTCTGAGCCCAGAACCCCCCCTGCATCATGCAGACGTACCTGCTGAATGGCTTGAGTGGCATTGCGGTCATAGAGCGGGTTGCCCGGCAACGAGACGGTCACCTCCGATCCCAGAAATCCGCCTCCATCACAGAGACACGCCTCCAGGACGGCTAGAGTGGCCTTCTGGACCGTAGGGACAGCTTTCACACCGCTACAGAGAGTCACATTTGATCCCAGAGGTCCTCCCGCGTCCTGGAGGCATACCTCCGGGACGGCTAGAGGGGCATTCCGGTGCTACAGGCGATTTTCCCACGGTCAGTCAGTCGCCTCCGATGCCCCCAGTCCTCTTGCATCATGGAGATATAGATGCAGGGTGGCCAGAGCGGCATTGCGGCCATCGAGAGGGTTGTCCAGCAGCTAGAGAGTCCCCTGCAATCCTGGAAGTCCTCCCATGCCCTGGAGACACACCTCCAGGCCGGCTAGACGGGCGTTCCGGCCATACGGGCCGTGTTCGGGGAGAGAGAGACTCCCCTCCAAAGACAGCTTTCCTCCCGCAGCATAGAGACATAACCTCCCGGGCAGCTAGAGCGGCATTCCTGCCATAGAGACAGTCTTGCGGTGGTTCGAGAGGCCCCTCCAAGCCAGGAAGTCCTCCCGGATCAGAGAGAGAGACCTCCAGGACGGCTACAGTGGCCTTCCTGTAAGAGAGACTTTGTTCTGGGAGCTAGAGAGTCACCGCCGACCCCAGGATTCCTGCCACATCATGGAGACACACCTGCAAAAGACGGAGAGAGGCGTTCAGGTCATAGAGATGCTGTTGGGGCGGCTAGAGAATGCGCTGCGATCCCAGAAGTCATCAGGCATCATAGACACATACGTCCAGCGCAGCTAGAGTGGCATTGCGGTCAGAGAGACTGTTTTGCCTCGGCTCGAGAGTGCCCTGTGATCCCAGAGCTCCGCCCAGATCTTTGAGACCTCCTTCCGGCACAGCTAGAGTGGCGTTGCAGTCCTAGACATGGTAGTCGCGCGGTTAGAGAGTCCCTTCCAATGCCAAAATTCTCCCGGATCACGGAGACGTCCCTGGGGAATGGCTGGAGTGGCGTCCCAATTCTAGAAACGGTGTTCCATCAGTTAGAGAGTGCCATGCTGCCCCAGATGTCCTCCTTGATCATGGAGACATACCTCTGGGACGGCTAGAGGAGCGTCGTGGAGAAAGAGACGTTGTTCCGGTGACTAGAGAGTCACTAGAAGCAGAAAAGGGGTGGGAGGCCGCAAAGGTGTGGGAGGCTGGAGGGGAGGTAGAGGCCAGAAAGAAGTGGAGGCTGCAAAGGGGTGGGAGGCCGCAAAGGTGTGGGAGGCTGGAGGGGAGGTAGAGGCCAGAAAAAAGTGGAGGCCGCAAAGGGGTGGGAGGCCGCAAAGGTGTGGGAGGCTGGAGGGGAGGTAGAGGCCAGAAAGAAGTGGAGGCCGCAAAGTGGTGAAAGGCTGGAGCGTGTCCCGCATCATAGAGAAGTTGCATGCGGGACGGCTAGAGTGGCATTCCGCTTGTGGAAACGGTGTTCTGGCACCTACAGAGTCCCTTCCCCTCCCGCAAGTCCTCCGGAATGAGAGAGACATAGCTGCCAGAGGGCTAGAGTGGCATTCCCGTCACGGAGGTGGTGTTGCAGCGCCTGGAGAATCCCCTCTGGCCTCGGGCGGCCTCCCGATCACGGAGATATACCTCCGGCATGGCTAGAGCGGCATTCTGATCAGAGAGATGCTGTTCCGGCAGATAGAGACTCCCCTGCGATCCCGGAAATCCTCCCAGATCAGAGACACATACGTCTGGGCTGGCCAGACAGGCCTCCCTATCGTTGTCAACGGTGTTCCCACAGCTAGAGTGTCCCCTGCCAGCCCAGAAGTCCAAGCAGAGCATACACACATCCCTCCCAGACAGGCAGAGTGGCATTCCAGTGGTAGAGATGGTGTCAAAGCACCTCGAGACTCCGTTCCACACACACAAGTCCTCCCGCATCACAAAGACATCCATCCAGAGGGGTAGAGTGCCATTGCGGCATACAGGGATGGTCTTGCCATGGCTGGAGAGTCGTCTCTGAGCCCAGAACCCCCCCTGCATCATGCAGACGTACCTGCTGAATGGCTTGAGTGGCATTGCGGTCATAGAGCGGGTTGCCCGGCAACGAGACGGTCACCTCCGATCCCAGAAATCCGCCTCCATCACAGAGACACGCCTCCAGGACGGCTAGAGTGGCCTTCTGGACCGTAGGGACAGCTTTCACACCGCTACAGAGAGTCACATTTGATCCCAGAGGTCCTCCCGCGTCCTGGAGGCATACCTCCGGGACGGCTAGAGGGGCGTTCCGGTGCTACAGGCGATTTTCCCACGGTCAGTCAGTCGCCTCCGATGCCCCCAGTCCTCTCGCATCATGGACATATAGATGCAGGGTGGCCAGAGCGGCATTGCGGCCATCGAGACGGTTGTCCAGCAGCTAGAGAGTCCCCTGCAATCCTGGAAGTCCTCCCATGCCCTGGAGACACACCTCCAGGCTGGCTAGACGGGCGTTCTGGCCATACGGGCCGTGTTCGGGGAGAGAGAGACTCCCCTCCAAAGACAGCTTTCCTCCCGCAGCATAGAGACATAACCTCCCGGGCAGCTAGAGCGGCATTCCTGCCATAGAGACAGTCTTGCGGTGGTTCGAGAGGCCCCTCCAAGCCAGGAAGTCCTCCCGGATCAGAGAGAGAGACCTCCAGGACGGCTACAGTGGCCTTCCTGTAAGAGAGACTTTGTTCTGGGAGCTAGAGAGTCACCGACGATCCCAGGATTCCTGCCACATCATGGAGACACACCTGCAAAAGACGGAGAGAGGCGTTCAGGTCATAGAGATGCTGTTGGGGCGGCTAGAGAATGCGCTGCGATCCCAGAAGTCATCAGGCATCATAGACACATACGTCCAGCGCAGCTAGAGTGGCATTGCGGTCAGAGAGACTGTTTTGCCTCGGCTCGAGAGTGCCCTGTGATCCCAGAGCTCCGCCCAGATCTTTGAGACCTCCTTCCGGCACAGCTAGAGTGGCGTTGCAGTCCTAGACATGGTAGTCGCGCGGTTAGAGAGTCCCTTCCAATGCCAAAATTCTCCCGGATCACGGAGACGTACCTGGGGAATGGCTGGAGTGGCGTCCCAATCCTAGAAACGGTGTTCCATCAGTTAGAGAGTGCCATGCTGCCCCAGATGTCCTCCTTGATCATGGAGACATACCTCTGGGACGGCTAGAGGAGCGTCGTGGAGAAAGAGACGTTGTTCCGGTGACTAGAGAGTCACTAGAAGCAGAAAAGGGGTGGGAGGCCGCAAAGGTGTGGGAGGCTGGAGGGGAGGTAGAGGCCAGAAAGAAGTGGAGGCTGCAAAGGGGTGGGAGGCCGCAAAGGTGTGGGAGGCTGGAGGGGAGGTAGAGGCCAGAAAAAAGTGGAGGCCGCAAAGGGGTGGGAGGCCGCAAAGGTGTGGGAGGCTGGAGGGGAGGTAGAGGCCAGAAAAATGGAGGCCGAAAAGTGGTGAAAGGCTGGAGCGTGTCCCGCATCATAGAGAAGTTGCATGCGGGACGGCTAGAGTGGCATTCCGCTTGTGGAAACGGTGTTCTGGCACCTACAGAGTCCCTTCCCCTCCCGCAAGTCCTCCGGGATGAGAGAGACATAGCTGCCAGAGGGCTAGAGTGGCATTCCCGTCACGGAGGTGGTGTTGCAGCGCCTGGAGAATCCCCTCTGGCCTCGGGCGGCCTCCCGATCACGGAGATATACCTCCGGCATGGCTAGAGCGGCATTCTGATCAGAGAGATGCTGTTCCGGCAGATAGAGACTCCCCTGCGATCCCGGAAATCCTCCCAGATCAGAGACACATACGTCTGGGCTGGCCAGACAGGCCTCCCTATCGTTGTCAACGGTGTTCCCACAGCTAGAGAGTCCCCTGCCAGCCCAGAAGTCCAAGCAGAGCATACACACATCCCTCCCAGAGAGGCAGAGTGGCATTCCAGTGGTAGAGATGGTGTCAAAGCACCTCGAGACTCCGTTCCACACACACAAGTCCTCCCGCATCACAAGGACATGCATCCAGGAGGGCTAGAGTGGCATTGCGGCATACAGGGATGGTCTTGCCATGGCTGGAGAGTCGTCTCTGAGCCCAGAACCCCCCCTGCATCATGCAGACGTACCTGCTGAATGGCTTGAGTGGCATTGCGGTCATAGAGCGGGTTGCCCGGCAACGAGACGGTCACCTCCGATCCCAGAAATCCGCCTCCATCACAGAGACACACCTCCAGGACAGCTAGAGTGGCCTTCTGGACCATAGGGACAGCTTTCAGACCGCTACAGAGAGTCACATTTGATCCCAGAGGTCCTCCCGCGTCCTGGAGGCATACCTCCGGGACGGCTAGAGGGGCGTTCCGGTGCTACAGGCAATTTTCCCACGGTCAGTCAGTCGCCTCCGATGCCCCCAGTCCTCTCGCATCATGGAGATATAGATGCAGGGTGGCCAGAGCGGCATTGCGGCCATCGAGACGGTTGTGCAGCAGCTAGAGAGTCCCCTGCAATCCTGGAAGTCCTCCCATGCCCTGGAGACACACCTCCAGGCCGGCTAGACAGGTGTTCCGTCCATACGGGCCGTGTTCGGGGAGAGAGAGACTCCCCTCCAAAGACAGCTTTCCTCCCGCAGCATAGAGACATAACCTCCCGGGCAGCTAGAGCGGCATTCCTGCCATAGAGACAGTCTTGCGGTGGTTCGAGAGGCCCCTCCAAGCCAGGAAGTCCTCCCGGATCAGAGAGAGAGACCTCCAGGACGGCTACAGTGGCCTTCCTGTAAGAGAGACTTTGTTCTGGGAGCTAGAGAGTCACCGACGATCCCAGGATTCCTGCCACATCATGGAGACACACCTGCAAAAGACGGAGAGAGGCGTTCAGGTCATAGAGATGCTGTTGGGGCGGCTAGAGAATGCGCTGCGATCCCAGAAGTCATCAGGCATCATAGACACATACGTCCAGCGCAGCTAGAGTGGCATTGCGGTCAGAGAGACTGTTTTGCCTCGGCTCGAGAGTGCCCTGTGATCCCAGAGCTCCGCCCAGATCTTTGAGACCTCCTTCCGGCACAGCTAGAGTGGCGTTGCAGTCCTAGACATGGTAGTCGCGCGGTTAGAGAGTCCCTTCCAATGCCAAAATTCTCCCGGATCACGGAGACGTCCCTGGGGAATGGCTGGAGTGGCGTCCCAATTCTAGAAACGGTGTTCCATCAGTTAGAGAGTGCCATGCTGCCCCAGATGTCCTCCTTGATCATGGAGACATACCTCTGGGACGGCTAGAGGAGCGTCGTGGAGAAAGAGACGTTGTTCCGGTGACTAGAGAGTCACTAGAAGCAGAAAAGGGGTGGGAGGCCGCAAAGGTGTGGGAGGCTGGAGGGGAGGTAGAGGCCAGAAAAAAGTGGAGGCTGCAAAGGGGTGGGAGGCCGCAAAGGTGTGGGAGGCTGGAGGGGAGGTAGAGGCCAGAAAAAAGTGGAGGCCACAAAGGGGTGGGAGGCCGCAAAGGTGTGGGTGGCTGGAGGGGAGGTAGAGGCCAGAAAGAAGTGGAGGCCGCAAAGTGGTGAAAGGCTGGAGCGTGTCCCGCATCATAGAGAAGTTGCATGCGGGACGGCTAGAGTGGCATTCCGCTTGTGGAAACGGTGTTCTGGCACCTACAGAGTCCCTTCCCCTCCCGCAAGTCCTCCGGGATGAGAGAGACATAGCTGCCAGAGGGCTAGAGTGGCATTCCCGTCACGGAGGTGGTGTTGCAGCGCCTGGAGAATCCCCTCTGGCCTCGGGCGGCCTCCCGATCACGGAGATATACCTCCGGCATGGCTAGAGCGGCATTCTGATCAGAGAGATGCTGTTCCGGCAGATAGGGACTCCCCTGCGATCCCGGAAATCCTCCCAGATCAGAGACACATACGTCTGGGCTGGCCAGACAGGCCTTCCTATCGTTGTCAACGGTGTTCCCACAGCTAGAGAGTCCCCTGCCAGCCCAGAAGTCCAAGCAGAGCATACACACATCCCTCCCAGACAGGCAGAGTGGCATTCCAGCAGTAGAGATGGTGTCAAAGCACCTCGAGACTCCGTTCCACACACACAAGTCCTCCCGCATCACAAAGACATCCATCCAGAGGGGTAGAGTGGCATTGCGGCATACAGGGATGGTCTTGCCATGGCTGGAGAGTCGTCTCTGAGCCCAGAACCCCCTCTGCATCATGCAGACGTACCTGCTGAATGGCTTGAGTGGCATTGCGGTCATAGAGCGGGTTGCCCGGCAACGAGACGGTCACCTCCGATCCCAGAAATCCGCCTCCATCACAGAGACACGCCTCCAGGACGGCTAGAGTGGCGTTCAGGTCCATAGGGACAGCTTTCACACCGCTACAGAGAGTCACATTTGATCCCAGAGGTCCTCCCGCGTCCTGGCGGCATAACTCCGGGACGGCTAGAGGGGCGTTCCGGTGCTACAGGCGATTTTCCCACGGTCAGTCAGTCGCCTCCGATGCCCCCAGTCCTCTCGCATCATGGAGATATAGATGCAGGGTGGCCAGAGCGGCATTGCGGCCATCGAGACGGTTGTCCAGCAGCTAGAGAGTCCCCTGCAATCCTGGAAGTCCTCCCATGCCCTGGAGACACACCTCCAGGCCGGCTAGACGGGCGTTCCGTCCATACGGGCCGTGTTCGGGGAGAGAGAGACTCCCCTCCAAAGACAGCTTTCCTCCCGCAGCATAGAGACATAACCTCCCGGGCAGCTAGAGCGGCATTCCTGCCATAGAGACAGTCTTGCGGTGGTTCGAGAGGCCCCTCCAAGCCAGGAAGTCCTCCCGGATCAGAGAGAGAGACCTCCAGGACGGCTACAGTGGCCTTCCTGTAAGAGAGACTTTGTTCTGGGAGCTAGAGAGTCACCGACGATCCCAGGATTCCTGCCACATCATGGAGACACACCTGCAAAAGACGGAGAGAGGCATTCAGGTCATAGAGATGCTGTTGGGGCGGCTAGAGAATGCGCTGCGATCCCAGAAGTCATCAGGCATCATAGACACATACGTCCAGCGCAGCTAGAGTGGCATTGCGGTCAGAGAGACTGTTTTGCCTCGGCTCGAGAGTGCCCTGTGATCCCAGAGCTCCGCCCAGATCTTTGAGACCTCCTTCCGGCACAGCTAGAGTGGCGTTGCAGTCCTAGACATGGTAGTCGCGCGGTTAGAGAGTCCCTTCCAATGCCAAAATTCTCCCGGATCACGGAGACGTACCTGGGGAATGGCTGGAGTGGCGTCCCAATCCTAGAAACGGTGTTCCATCAGTTAGAGAGTGCCATGCTGCCCCAGATGTCCTCCTTGATCATGGAGACATACCTCTGGGACGGCTAGAGGAGCGTCGTGGAGAAAGAGACGTTGTTCCGGTGACTAGAGAGTCACTAGAAGCAGAAAAGGGGTGGGAGGCCGCAAAGGTGTGGGAGGCTGGAGGGGAGGTAGAGGCCAGAAAGAAGTGGAGGCTGCAAAGGGGTGGGAGGCCGCAAAGGTGTGGGAGGCTGGAGGGGAGGTAGAGGCCAGAAAAAAGTGGAGGCCACAAAGGGGTGGGAGGCCGCAAAGGTGTGGGTGGCTGGAGGGGAGGTAGAGGCCAGAAAAAACTGGAGGCCGCAAAGTGGTGAAAGGCTGGAGCGTGTCCCGCATCATAGAGAAGTTGCATGCGGGACGGCTAGAGTGGCATTCCGCTTGTGGAAACGGTGTTCTGGCACCTACAGAGTCCCTTCCCCTCCCGCAAGTCCTCCGGGATGAGAGAGACATAGCTGCCAGAGGGCTAGAGTGGCATTCCCGTCACGGAGGTGGTGTTGCAGCGCCTGGAGAATCCCCTCTGGCCTCGGGCGGCCTCCCGATCACGGAGATATACCTCCGGCATGGCTAGAGCGGCATTCTGATCAGAGAGATGCTCTTCCGGCAACTAGAGAGTCCCCTGCGATCCCGGAAATCCTCCCAGATCAGAGACACATACGTCTGGGCTGGCCAGACAGGCCTCCCTATCGTTGTCAACGGTGTTCCCACAGCTAGAGAGTCCCCTGCCAGCCCAGAAGTCCAAGCAGAGCATACACACATCCCTCCCAGACAGGCAGAGTGGCATTGCAGTGGTAGAGATGGTGTCAAAGCACCTCGAGACTCCGTTCCACACACACAAGTCCTCCCGCATCACAAAGACATCCATCCAGGAGGGCTAGAGTGGCATTCCGGCATACAGGGATGGTCTTGCCATGGCTGGAGAGTCGTCTCCGAGCCCAGAACCCCCCCTGCATCATGCAGACGTACCTGCTGAATGGCTTGAGTGGCATTGCGGTCATAGAGCGGGTTGCCCGGCAACGAGACGGTCACCTCCGATCCCAGAAATCCGCCTCCATCACAGAGACACGCCTCCAGGACGGCTAGAGTGGCCTTCTGGACCGTAGGGACAGCTTTCACACCGCTACAGAGAGTCACATTTGATCCCAGAGGTCCTCCCGCGTCCTGGAGGCATACCTCCGGGACGGCTAGAGGGGCGTTCCGGTGCTACAGGCGATTTTCCCACGGTCAGTCAGTCGCCTCCGATGCCCCCAGTCCTCTTGCATCATGGAGATATAGATGCAGGGTGGCCAGAGCGGCATTGCGGCCATCGAGACGGTTGTCCAGCAGCTAGAGAGTCCCCTGCAATCCTGGAAGTCCTCCCATGCCCTGGAGACACACCTCCAGGCCAGCTAGACGGGCGTTCCGGCCATACGGGCCGTGTTCGGGGAGAGAGAGACTCCCCTCCAACGACAGCTTTCCTCCCGCAGCATAGAGACATAACCTCCCGGGCAGCTAGAGCGGCATTCCTGCCATAGAGACAGTCTTGCGGTGGTTCGAGAGGCCCCTCCAAGCCAGGAAGTCCTCCCGGATCAGAGAGAGACACCTCCAGGACGGCTACAGTGGCCTTCCTGTAAGAGAGACTTTGTTCTGGGAGCTAGAGAGTCACCGACGATCCCAGGATTCCTGCCACATCATGGAGACACACCTGCAAAAGACGGAGAGAGGCGTTCAGGTCATAGAGATGCTGTTGGGGCGGCTAGAGAATGCGCTGCGATCCCAGAAGTCATCAGGCATCATAGACACATACGTCCAGCGCAGCTAGAGTGGCATTGCGGTCAGAGAGACTGTTTTGCCTCGGCTCGAGAGTGCCCTGTGATCCCAGAGCTCCGCCCAGATCTTTGAGACCTCCTTCCGGCACAGCTAGAGTGGCGTTGCAGTCCTAGACATGGTAGTCGCGCGGTTAGAGAGTCCCTTCCAATGCCAAAATTCTCCCGGATCACGGAGACGTCCCTGGGGAATGGCTGGAGTGGCGTCCCAATCCTAGAAACGGTGTTCCATCAGTTAGAGAGTGCCATCCTGCCCCAGATGTCCTCCTTGATCATGGAGACATACCTCTGGGACGGCTAGAGGAGCGTCGTGGAGAAAGAGACGTTGTTCCGGTGACTAGAGAGTCACTAGAAGCAGAAAAGGGGTGGGAGGCCGCAAAGGTGTGGGAGGCTGGAGGGGAGGTAGAGGCCAGAAAAAAGTGGAGGCTGCAAAGGGGTGGGAGGCCGCAAAGGTGTGGGAGGCTGGAGGGGAGGTAGAGGCCAGAAAAAAGTGGAGGCCACAAAGGGGTGGGAGGCCGCAAAGGTGTGGGAGGCTGGAGGGGAGGTAGAGGCCAGAAAAATGGAGGCCGCAAAGTGGTGAAAGGCTGGAGCGTGTCCCGCATCATAGAGAAGTTGCATGCGGGACGGCTAGAGTGGCATTCCGCTTGTGGAAACGGTGTTCTGGCACCTACAGAGTCCCTTCCCCTCCCGCAAGTCCTCCGGGATGAGAGAGACATAGCTGCCAGAGGGCTAGAGTGGCATTCCCGTCACGGAGGTGGTGTTGCAGCGCCTGGAGAATCCCCTCTGGCCTCGGGCGGCCTCCCGATCACGGAGATATACCTCCGGCATGGCTAGAGCGGCATTCTGATCAGAGAGATGCTGTTCCGGCAGATAGAGACTCCCCTGCGATCCCGGAAATCCTCCCAGATCAGAGACACATACGTCTGGGCTGGCCAGACAGGCCTCCCTATCGTTGTCAACGGTGTTCCCACAGCTAGAGAGTCCCCTGCCAGCCCAGAAGTCCAAGCAGAGCATACACACATCCCTCCCAGACAGGCAGAGTGGCATTCCAGTGGTAGAGATGGTGTCAAAGCACCTCGAGACTCCGTTCCACACACACAAGTCCTCCCGCATCACAAAGACATCCATCCAGGAGGGCTAGAGTGGCATTGCGGCATACAGGGATGGTCTTGCCATGGCTGGAGAGTCGTCTCCGAGCCCAGAACCCCCCCTGCATCATGCAGACGTACCTGCTGAATGGCTTGAGTGGCATTGCGGTCATAGAGCGGGTTGCCCGGCAACGAGACGGTCACCTCCGATCCCAGAAATCCGCCTCCATCACAGAGACACACCTCCAGGACGGCTAGAGTGGCCTTCCGGACCGTAGGGACAGCTTTCAGACCGCTACAGAGAGTCACATTTGATCCCAGAGGTCCTCCCGCGTCCTGGAGGCATACCTCCGGGACGGCTAGAGGGGCATTCCGGTGCCACAGGCAATTTTCCCACGGTCAGTCAGTCGCCTCCGATGCCCCCAGTCCTCTCGCATCATGGAGATATAGATGCAGGGTGGCCAGAGCGGCATTGCGGCCATCGAGAAGGTTGTGCAGCAGCTAGAGAGTCCCCTGCAATCCTGGAAGTCCTCCCATGCCCTGGAGACACACCTCCAGGCCGGCTAGACGGGCGTTCCGTCCATACGGGCCGTGTTCGGGGAGAGAGAGACTCCCCTCCAAAGACAGCTTTCCTCCCGCAGCATAGAGACATAACCTCCCAGGCAGCTAGAGCGGCATTCCTGCCATAGAGACAGTCTTGCGGTGGTTCGAGAGGCCCCTCCAAGCCAGGAAGTCCTCCCGGATCAGAGAGAGAGACCTCCAGGACGGCTACAGTGGCCTTCCTGTAAGAGAGACTTTGTTCTGGGAGCTAGACAGTCACCGACGATCCCAGGATTCCTGCCACATCATGGAGACACACCTGCAAAAGACGGAGAGAGGCGTTCAGGTCATAGAGATGCTGTTGGGGCGGCTAGAGAATGCGCTGCGATCCCAGAAGTCATCAGGCATCATAGACACATACGTCCAGCGCAGCTAGAGTGGCATTGCGGTCAGAGAGACTGTTTTGCCTCGGCTAGAGTGTGCCCTGTGATCCCAGAGCTCCGCCCAGATCTTTGAGACCTCCTTCCGGCACAGCTAGAGTGGCGTTGCAGTCCTAGACATGGTAGTCGCGCGGTTAGAGAGTCCCTTCCAATGCCAAAATTCTCCCGGATCACGGAGACGTCCCTGGGGAATGGCTGGAGTGGCGTCCCAATCCTAGAAACGGTGTTCCATCAGTTAGAGAGTGCCATCCTGTCCCAGATGTCCTCCTTGATCATGGAGACATACCTCTGGGACGGCTAGAGGAGTGTCGTGGAGAAAGAGACGTTGTTCCGCTGACTAGAGGGTCACTAGAAGCAGAAAAGGGGTGGGAGGCCGCAAAGGTGTGGGAGGCTGGAGGGGAGGTAGAGGCCAGAAAAAAGTGGAGGCCGCAAAGGGGTGGGAGGCCGCAAAGGTGTGGGAGGCTGGAGGGGAGGTAGAGGCCAGAAAAAAGTGGAGGCCGCAAAGGGGTGGGAGGCCGCAAAGGTGTGGGAGGCTGGAGGGGAGGTAGAGGCCAGAAAAATGGAGGCCGAAAAGTGGTGAAAGGCTGGAGCGTGTCCCGCATCATAGAGAAGTTGCATGCGGGACGGCTAGAGTGGCATTCCGCTTGTGGAAACGGTGTTCTGGCACCTACAGAGTCCCTTCCCCTCCCGCAAGTCCTCCGGGATGAGAGAGACATAGCTGCCAGAGGGCTAGAGTGGCATTCCCGTCACGGAGGTGGTGTTGCAGCGCCTGGAGAATCCCCTCTGGCCTCGGGCGGCCTCCCGATCACGGAGATATACCTCCGGCATGGCTAGAGCGGCATTCTGATCAGAGAGATGCTGTTCCGGCAGATAGAGACTCCCCTGCGATCCCGGAAATCCTCCCAGATCAGAGACACATACGTCTGGGCTGGCCAGACAGGCCTCCCTATCGTTGTCAACGGTGTTCCCACAGCTAGAGAGTCCCCTGCCAGCCCAGAAGTCCAAGCAGAGCATACACATCCCTCCCAGACAGGCAGAGTGGCATTCCAGTGGTAGAGATGGTGTCAAAGCACCTCGAGACTCCGTTCCACACACACAAGTCCTCCCGCATCACAAAGACATCCATCCAGGAGGGCTAGAGTGGCATTGCGGCATACAGGGATGGTCTTGCCATGGCTGGAGAGTCGTCTCCGAGCCCAGAACCCCCCCTGCATCATGCAGACGTACCTGCTGAATGGCTTGAGTGGCATTGCGGTCATAGAGCGGGTTGCCCGGCAACGAGACGGTCACCTCCGATCCCAGAAATCCGCCTCCATCACAGAGACACACCTCCAGGACAGCTAGAGTGGCGTTCTGGACCGTAGGGACAGCTTTCACACCGCTACAGAGAGTCACATTTGATCCCAGAGGTCCTCCCGCGTCCTGGAGGCATACCTCCGGGACGGCTAGAGGGGCGTTCCGGTGCTACAGGCGATTTTCCCACGGTCAGTCAGTCGCCTCCGATGCCCCCAGTCCTCTCGCATCATGGAGATATAGATGCAGGGTGGCCAGAGCGGCATTGCGGCCATCGAGACGGTTGTGCAGCAGCTAGAGAGTCCCCTGCAATCCTGGAAGTCCTCCCATGCCCTGGAGACACACCTCCAGGCCGGCTAGACGGGCGTTCCGGCCATACGGGCCGTGTTCGGGGAGAGAGAGACTCCCCTCCAAAGACAGCTTTCCTCCCGCAGCATAGAGACATAACCTCCCAGGCAGCTAGAGCGGCATTCCTGCCATAGAGACAGTCTTGCGGTGGTTCGAGAGGCCCCTCCAAGCCAGGAAGTCCTCCCGGATCAGAGAGAGAGACCTCCAGGACGGCTACAGTGGCCTTCCTGTAAGAGAGACTTTGTTCTGGGAGCTAGAGAGTCACCGACGATCCCAGGATTCCTGCCACATCATGGAGACACACCTGCAAAAGACGGAGAGAGGCGTTCAGGTCATAGAGATGCTGTTGGGGCAGCTAGAGAATGCGCTGCGATCCCAGAAGTCATCAGGCATCATAGACACATACGTCCAGCGCAGCTAGAGTGGCATTGCGGTCAGAGAGACTGTTTTGCCTCGGCTAGAGTGTGCCCTGTGATCCCAGAGCTCCGCCCAGATCTTTGAGACCTCCTTCCGGCACAGCTAGAGTGGCGTTGCAGTCCTAGACATGGTAGTCGCGCGGTTAGAGAGTCCCTTCCAATGCCAAAATTCTCCCGGATCACGGAGACGTACCTGGGAAATGGCTGGAGTGGCGTCCCAATCCTAGAAACGGTGTTCCATCAGTTAGAGAGTGCCATCCTGTCCCAGATGTCCTCCTTGATCATGGAGACATACCTCTGGGACGGCTAGAGGAGTGTCGTGGAGAAAGAGACGTTGTTCCGCTGACTAGAGGGTCACTAGAAGCAGAAAAGGGGTGGGAGGCCGCAAAGGTGTGGGAGGCAGGAGGGGAGGTAGAGGCCAGAAAAAAGTGGAGGCCGCAAAGGGGTGGGAGGCCGCAAAGGTGTGGGAGGCTGGAGGGGAGGTAGAGGCCAGAAAGAAGTGGAGGCCGCAAAGTGGTGAAAGGCTGGAGCGTGTCCCGCATCATAGAGAAGTTGCATGCGGGACGGCTAGAGTGGCATTCCGCTTGTGGAAACGGTGTTCTGGCACCTACAGAGTCCCTTCCCCTCCCGCAAGTCCTCCGGGATGAGAGAGACATAGCTGCCAGAGGGCTAGAGTGGCATTCCCGTCACGGAGGTGGTGTTGCAGCGCCTGGAGAATCCCCTCTGGCCTCGGGCGGCCTCCCGATCACGGAGATATACCTCCGGCATGGCTAGAGCGGCATTCTGATCAGAGAGATGCTGTTCCGGCAGATAGAGACTCCCCTGCGATCCCGGAAATCCTCCCAGATCAGAGACACATACGTCTGGGCTGGCCAGACAGGCCTCCCTATCGTTGTCAACGGTGTTCCCACAGCTAGAGAGTCCCCTGCCAGCCCAGAAGTCCAAGCAGAGCATACACACATCCCTCCCAGACAGGCAGAGTGGCATTCCAGCGGTAGAGATGGTGTCAAAGCACCTCGAGACTCCGTTCCACACACACAAGTCCTCCCGCATCACAAAGACATCCATCCAGGAGGGCTAGAGTGGCATTGCGGCATACAGGGATGGTCTTGCCATGGCTGGAGAGTCGTCTCTGAGCCCAGAACCCCCCCTGCATCATGCAGACGTACCTGCTGAATGGCTTGAGTGGCATTGCGGTCATAGAGCGGGTTGCCCGGCAACGAGACGGTCACCTCCGATCCCAGAAATCCGCCTCCATCACAGAGACACACCTCCAGGACAGCTAGAGTGGCGTTCTGGACCGTAGGGACAGCTTTCAGACCGCTACAGAGAGTCACATTTGATCCCAGAGGTCCTCCCGCGTCCTGGAGGCATACCTCCGGGACGGCTAGAGGGGCGTTCCGGTGCTACAGGCAATTTTCCCACGGTCAGTCAGTCGCCTCCGATGCCCCCAGTCCTCTCGCATCATGGAGATATAGATGCAGGGTGGCCAGAGCGGCATTGCGGCCATCGAGAGGGTTGTCCAGCAGCTAGAGAGTCCCCTGCAATCCTGGAAGTCCTCCCATGCCCTGGAGACACACCTCCAGGCCGGCTAGACGGGCGTTCCGGCCATACGGGCCGTGTTCGGGGAGAGAGAGACTCCCCTCCAAAGACAGCTTTCCTCCCGCAGCATAGAGACATAACCTCCCAGGCAGCTAGAGCGGCATTCCTGCCATAGAGACAGTCTTGCGGTGGTTCGAGAGGCCCCTCCAAGCCAGGAAGTCCTCCCGGATCAGAGAGAGAGACCTCCAGGACGGCTACAGTGGCCTTCCTGTAAGAGAGACTTTGTTCTGGGAGCTAGAGAGTCACCGACGATCCCAGGATTCCTGCCACATCATGGAGACACACCTGCAAAAGACGGAGAGAGGCGTTCAGGTCATAGAGATGCTGTTGGGGCAGCTAGAGAATGCGCTGCGATCCCAGAAGTCATCAGGCATCATAGACACATACGTCCAGCGCAGCTAGAGTGGCATTGCGGTCAGAGAGACTGTTTTGCCTCGGCTCGAGAGTGCCCTGTGATCCCAGAGCTCCGCCCAGATCTTTGAGACCTCCTTCCGGCACAGCTAGAGTGGCGTTGCAGTCCTAGACATGGTAGTCGCGCGGTTAGAGAGTCCCTTCCAATGCCAAAATTCTCCCGGATCACGGAGACGTACCTGGGAAATGGCTGGAGTGGCGTCCCAATCCTAGAAACGGTGTTCCATCAGTTAGAGAGTGCCATCCTGTCCCAGATGTCCTCCTTGATCATGGAGACATACCTCTGGGACGGCTAGAGGAGCGTCGTGGAGAAAGAGACGTTGTTCCGCTGACTAGAGGGTCACTAGAAGCAGAAAAGGGGTGGGAGGCCGCAAAGGTGTGGGAGGCAGGAGGGGAGGTAGAGGCCAGAAAAAAGTGGAGGCCGCAAAGGGGTGGGAGGCCGCAAAGGTGTGGGAGGCTGGAGGGGAGGTAGAGGCCAGAAAAAAGTGGAGGCCGCAAAGGGGTGGGAGGCCGCAAAGGTGTGGGAGGCTGGAGGGGAGGTAGAGGCCAGAAAGAAGTGGAGGCCGCAAAGTGGTGAAAGGCTGGAGCGTGTCCCGCATCATAGAGAAGTTGCATGCGGGACGGCTAGAGTGGCATTCCGCTTGTGGAAACGGTGTTCTGGCACCTACAGAGTCCCTTCCCCTCCCGCAAGTCCTCCGGGATGAGAGAGACATAGCTGCCAGAGGGCTAGAGTGGCATTCCCGTCACGGAGGTGGTGTTGCAGCGCCTGGAGAATCCCCTCTGGCCTCGGGCGGCCTCCCGATCACGGAGATATACCTCCGGCATGGCTAGAGCGGCATTCTGATCAGAGAGATGCTGTTCCGGCAGATAGAGACTCCCCTGCGATCCCGGAAATCCTCCCAGATCAGAGACACATACGTCTGGGCTGGCCAGACAGGCCTCCCTATCGTTGTCAACGGTGTTCCCACAGCTAGAGAGTCCCCTGCCAGCCCAGAAGTCCAAGCAGAGCATACACACATCCCTCCCAGACAGGCAGAGTGGCATTCCAGCGGTAGAGATGGTGTCAAAGCACCTCGAGACTCCGTTCCACACACACAAGTCCTCCCGCATCACAAAGACATCCATCCAGAGGGGTAGAGTGGCATTGCGGCATACAGGGATGGTCTTGCCATGGCTGGAGAGTCGTCTCTGAGCCCAGAACCCCCCCTGCATCATGCAGACGTACCTGCTGAATGGCTTGAGTGGCATTGCGGTCATAGAGCGGGTTGCCCGGCAACGAGACGGTCACCTCCGATCCCAGAAATCCGCCTCCATCACAGAGACACACCTCCAGGACAGCTAGAGTGGCGTTCTGGACCGTAGGGACAGCTTTCAGACCGCTACAGAGAGTCACATTTGATCCCAGAGGTCCTCCCGCGTCCTGGAGGCATACCTCCGGGACGGCTAGAGGGGCGTTCCGGTGCTACAGGCAATTTTCCCACGGTCAGTCAGTCGCCTCCGATGCCCCCAGTCCTCTCGCATCATGGAGATATAGATGCAGGGTGGCCAGAGCGGCATTGCGGCCATCGAGAGGGTTGTCCAGCAGCTAGAGAGTCCCCTGCAATCCTGGAAGTCCTCCCATGCCCTGGAGACACACCTCCAGGCCGGCTAGACGGGCGTTCCGGCCATACGGGCCGTGTTCGGGGAGAGAGAGACTCCCCTCCAAAGACAGCTTTCCTCCCGCAGCATAGAGACATAACCTCCCGGGCAGCTAGAGCGGCATTCCTGCCATAGAGACAGTCTTGCGGTGGTTCGAGAGGCCCCTCCAAGCCAGGAAGTCCTCCCGGATCAGAGAGAGAGACCTCCAGGACGGCTACAGTGGCCTTCCTGTAAGAGAGACTTTGTTCTGGGAGCTAGAGAGTCACCGACGATCCCAGGATTCCTGCCACATCATGGAGACACACCTGCAAAAGACGGAGAGAGGCGTTCAGGTCATAGAGATGCTGTTGGGGCGGCTAGAGAATGCGCTGCGATCCCAGAAGTCATCAGGCATCATAGACACATACGTCCAGCGCAGCTAGAGTGGCATTGCGGTCAGAGAGACTGTTTTGCCTCGGCTCGAGAGTGCCCTGTGATCCCAGAGCTCCGCCCAGATCTTTGAGACCTCCTTCCGGCACAGCTAGAGTGGCGTTGCAGTCCTAGACATGGTAGTCGCGCGGTTAGAGAGTCCCTTCCAATGCCAAAATTCTCCCGGATCACGGAGACGTACCTGGGAAATGGCTGGAGTGGCGTCCCAATCCTAGAAACGGTGTTCCATCAGTTAGAGAGTGCCATCCTGTCCCAGATGTCCTCCTTGATCATGGAGACATACCTCTGGGACGGCTAGAGGAGTGTCGTGGAGAAAGAGACGTTGTTCCGCTGACTAGAGGGTCACTAGAAGCAGAAAAGGGGTGGGAGGCCGCAAAGGTGTGGGAGGCTGGAGGGGAGGTAGAGGCCAGAAAAAAGTGGAGGCCGCAAAGGGGTGGGAGGCCGCAAAGGTGTGGGAGGCTGGAGGGGAGGTAGAGGCCAGAAAAAAGTGGAGGCCGCAAAGGGGTGGGAGGCCGCAAAGGTGTGGGAGGCTGGAGGGGAGGTAGAGGCCAGAAAAAAATGGAGGCCGCAAAGTGGTGAAAAGCTGGAGCGTGTCCCGCATCATAGAGAAGTTGCATGCGGGACGGCTAGAGTGGCATTCCGCTTGTGGAAACGGTGTTCTGGCACCTACAGAGTCCCTTCCCCTCCCGCAAGTCCTCCGGGATGAGAGAGACATAGCTGCCAGAGGGCTAGAGTGGCATTCCCGTCACGGAGGTGGTGTTGCAGCGCCTGGAGAATCCCCTCTGGCCTCGGGCGGCCTCCCGATCACGGAGATATACCTCCGGCATGGCTAGAGCGGCATTCTGATCAGAGAGATGCTGTTCCGGCAGATAGAGACTCCCCTGCGATCCCGGAAATCCTCCCAGATCAGAGACACATACGTCTGGGCTGGCCAGACAGGCCTCCCTATCGTTGTCAACGGTGTTCCCACAGCTAGAGAGTCCCCTGCCAGCCCAGAAGTCCAAGCAGAGCATACACACATCCCTCCCAGACAGGCAGAGTGGCATTCCAGCGGTAGAGATGGTGTCAAAGCACCTCGAGACTCCGTTCCACACACACAAGTCCTCCCGCATCACAAAGACATCCATCCAGGAGGGCTAGAGTGGCATTGCGGCATACAGGGATGGTCTTGCCATGGCTGGAGAGTCGTCTCTGAGCCCAGAACCCCCCCTGCATCATGCAGACGTACCTGCTGAATGGCTTGAGTGGCATTGCGGTCATAGAGCGGGTTGCCCGGCAACGAGACGGTCACCTCCGATCCCAGAAATCCGCCTCCATCACAGAGACACACCTCCAGGACAGCTAGAGTGGCGTTCTGGACCGTAGGGAGAGCTTTCAGACCGCTACAGAGAGTCACATTTGATCCCAGAGGTCCTCCCGCGTCCTGGAGGCATACCTCCGGGACGGCTAGAGGGGCGTTCCGGTGCTACAGGCAATTTTCCCACGGTCAGTCAGTCGCCTCCGATGCCCCCAGTCCTCTCGCATCATGGAGATATAGATGCAGGGTGGCCAGAGCGGCATTGCGGCCATCGAGACGGTTGTGCAGCAGCTAGAGAGTCCCCTGCAATCCTGGAAGTCCTCCCATGCCCTGGAGACACACCTCCAGGCCGGCTAGACGGGCGTTCCGGCCATACGGGCCGTGTTCGGGGAGAGAGAGACTCCCCTCCAAAGACAGCTTTCCTCCCGCAGCATAGAGACATAACCTCCCAGGCAGCTAGAGCGGCATTCCTGCCATAGAGACAGTCTTGCGGTGGTTCGAGAGGCCCCTCCAAGCCAGGAAGTCCTCCCGGATCAGAGAGAGAGACCTCCAGGACGGCTACAGTGGCCTTCCTGTAAGAGAGACTTTGTTCTGGGAGCTAGAGAGTCACCGACGATCCCAGGATTCCTGCCACATCATGGAGACACACCTGCAAAAGACGGAGAGAGGCGTTCAGGTCATAGAGATGCTGTTGGGGCGGCTAGAGAATGCGCTGCGATCCCAGAAGTCATCAGGCATCATAGACACATACGTCCAGCGCAGCTAGAGTGGCATTGCGGTCAGAGAGACTGTTTTGCCTCGGCTCGAGAGTGCCCTGTGATCCCAGAGCTCCGCCCAGATCTTTGAGACCTCCTTCCGGCACAGCTAGAGTGGCGTTGCAGTCCTAGACATGGTAGTCGCGCGGTTAGAGAGTCCCTTCCAATGCCAAAATTCTCCCGGATCACGGAGACGTACCTGGGAAATGGCTGGAGTGGCGTCCCAATCCTAGAAACGGTGTTCCATCAGTTAGAGAGTGCCATCCTGTCCCAGATGTCCTCCTTGATCATGGAGACATACCTCTGGGATGGCTAGAGGAGCGTCGTGGAGAAAGAGACGTTGTTCCGGTGACTAGAGAGTCACTAGAAGCAGAAAAGGGGTGGGAGGCCGCAAAGGTGTGGGAGGCTGGAGGGGAGGTAGAGGCCAGAAAAAAGTGGAGGCCGCAAAGGGGTGGGAGGCCGCAAAGGTGTGGGAGGCTGGAGGGGAGGTAGAGGCCAGAAAGAAGTGGAGGCCGCAAAGTGGTGAAAGGCTGGAGCGTGTCCCGCATCATAGAGAAGTTGCATGCGGGACGGCTAGAGTGGCATTCCGCTTGTGGAAACGGTGTTCTGGCACCTACAGAGTCCCTTCCCCTCCCGCAAGTCCTCCGGGATGAGAGAGACATAGCTGCCAGAGGGCTAGAGTGGCATTCCCGTCACGGAGGTGGTGTTGCAGCGCCTGGAGAATCCCCTCTGGCCTCGGGCGGCCTCCCGATCACGGAGATATACCTCCGGCATGGCTAGAGCGGCATTCTGATCAGAGAGATGCTGTTCCGGCAGATAGAGACTCCCCTGCGATCCCGGAAATCCTCCCAGATCAGAGACACATACGTCTGGGCTGGCCAGACAGGCCTCCCTATCGTTGTCAACGGTGTTCCCACAGCTAGAGAGTCCCCTGCCAGCCCAGAAGTCCAAGCAGAGCATACACACATCCCTCCCAGACAGGCAGAGTGGCATTCCAGCGGTAGAGATGGTGTCAAAGCACCTCGAGACTCCGTTCCACACACACAAGTCCTCCCGCATCACAAAGACATCCATCCAGGAGGGCTAGAGTGGCATTGCGGCATACAGGGATGGTCTTGCCATGGCTGGAGAGTCGTCTCTGAGCCCAGAACCCCCCCTGCATCATGCAGACGTACCTGCTGAATGGCTTGAGTGGCATTGCGGTCATAGAGCGGGTTGCCCGGCAACGAGACGGTCACCTCCGATCCCAGAAATCCGCCTCCATCACAGAGACACACCTCCAGGACAGCTAGAGTGGCGTTCTGGACCGTAGGGAGAGCTTTCAGACCGCTACAGAGAGTCACATTTGATCCCAGAGGTCCTCCCGCGTCCTGGAGGCATACCTCCGGGACGGCTAGAGGGGCGTTCCGGTGCTACAGGCAATTTTCCCACGGTCAGTCAGTCGCCTCCGATGCCCCCAGTCCTCTCGCATCATGGAGATATAGATGCAGGGTGGCCAGAGCGGCATTGCGGCCATCGAGACAGTTGTGCAGCAGCTAGAGAGTCCCCTGCA
Organism: Phaethon aethereus; assembly: GCF_964289735.1. NCBI lineage: Eukaryota > Metazoa > Chordata > Aves > Phaethontiformes > Phaethontidae > Phaethon > Phaethon aethereus. The sequence goes on along the minus strand of NW_028113826.1, from coordinate 61,171 downwards.
ATCCTGGAAGTCCTCCCATGCCCTGGAGACACACCTCCAGGCCGGCTAGACGGGCGTTCCGGCCATACGGGCCGTGTTCGGGGAGAGAGAGACTCCCCTCCAAAGACAGCTTTCCTCCCGCAGCATAGAGACATAACCTCCCAGGCAGCTAGAGCGGCATTCCTGCCATAGAGACAGTCTTGCGGTGGTTCGAGAGGCCCCTCCAAGCCAGGAAGTCCTCCCGGATCAGAGAGAGAGACCTCCAGGACGGCTACAGTGGCCTTCCTGTAAGAGAGACTTTGTTCTGGGAGCTAGAGAGTCACCGACGATCCCAGGATTCCTGCCACATCATGGAGACACACCTGCAAAAGACGGAGAGAGGCGTTCAGGTCATAGAGATGCTGTTGGGGCGGCTAGAGAATGCGCTGCGATCCCAGAAGTCATCAGGCATCATAGACACATACGTCCAGCGCAGCTAGAGTGGCATTGCGGTCAGAGAGACTGTTTTGCCTCGGCTCGAGAGTGCCCTGTGATCCCAGAGCTCCGCCCAGATCTTTGAGACCTCCTTCCGGCACAGCTAGAGTGGCGTTGCAGTCCTAGACATGGTAGTCGCGCGGTTAGAGAGTCCCTTCCAATGCCAAAATTCTCCCGGATCACGGAGACGTACCTGGGAAATGGCTGGAGTGGCGTCCCAATCCTAGAAACGGTGTTCCATCAGTTAGAGAGTGCCATCCTGTCCCAGATGTCCTCCTTGATCATGGAGACATACCTCTGGGATGGCTAGAGGAGCGTCGTGGAGAAAGAGACGTTGTTCCGGTGACTAGAGAGTCACTAGAAGCAGAAAAGGGGTGGGAGGCCGCAAAGGTGTGGGAGGCTGGAGGGGAGGTAGAGGCCAGAAAAAAGTGGAGGCCGCAAAGGGGTGGGAGGCCGCAAAGGTGTGGGAGGCTGGAGGGGAGGTAGAGGCCAGAAAGAAGTGGAGGCCGCAAAGTGGTGAAAGGCTGGAGCGTGTCCCGCATCATAGAGAAGTTGCATGCGGGACGGCTAGAGTGGCATTCCGCTTGTGGAAACGGTGTTCTGGCACCTACAGAGTCCCTTCCCCTCCCGCAAGTCCTCCGGGATGAGAGAGACATAGCTGCCAGAGGGCTAGAGTGGCATTCCCGTCACGGAGGTGGTGTTGCAGCGCCTGGAGAATCCCCTCTGGCCTCGGGCGGCCTCCCGATCACGGAGATATACCTCCGGCATGGCTAGAGCGGCATTCTGATCAGAGAGATGCTGTTCCGGCAGATAGAGACTCCCCTGCGATCCCGGAAATCCTCCCAGATCAGAGACACATACGTCTGGGCTGGCCAGACAGGCCTCCCTATCGTTGTCAACGGTGTTCCCACAGCTAGAGAGTCCCCTGCCAGCCCAGAAGTCCAAGCAGAGCATACACACATCCCTCCCAGACAGGCAGAGTGGCATTCCAGCGGTAGAGATGGTGTCAAAGCACCTCGAGACTCCGTTCCACACACACAAGTCCTCCCGCATCACAAAGACATCCATCCAGGAGGGCTAGAGTGGCATTGCGGCATACAGGGATGGTCTTGCCATGGCTGGAGAGTCGTCTCTGAGCCCAGAACCCCCCCTGCATCATGCAGACGTACCTGCTGAATGGCTTGAGTGGCATTGCGGTCATAGAGCGGGTTGCCCGGCAACGAGACGGTCACCTCCGATCCCAGAAATCCGCCTCCATCACAGAGACACGCCTCCAGGACGGCTAGAGTGGCGTTCTGGACCGTAAGGACAGCTTTCACACCGCTACAGAGAGTCACATTTGATCCCAGAGGTCCTCCCGCGTCCTGGAGGCATACCTCCGGGACGGCTAGAGGGGCGTTCCGGTGCTACAGGCGATTTTCCCACGGTCAGTCAGTCGCCTCCGATGCCCCCAGTCCTCTCGCATCATGGAGATATAGATGCAGGGTGGCCAGAGCGGCATTGCGGCCATCGAGAGGGTTGTCCAGCAGCTAGAGAGTCCCCTGCAATCCTGGAAGTCCTCCCATGCCCTGGAGACACACCTCCAGGCCGGCTAGACGGGCGTTCCGGCCATACGGGCCGTGTTCGGGGAGAGAGAGACTCCCCTCCAAAGACAGCTTTCCTCCCGCAGCATAGAGACATAACCTCCCAGGCAGCTAGAGCGGCATTCCTGCCATAGAGACAGTCTTGCGGTGGTTCGAGAGGCCCCTCCAAGCCAGGAAGTCCTCCCGGATCAGAGAGAGAGACCTCCAGGACGGCTACAGTGGCCTTCCTGTAAGAGAGACTTTGTTCTGGGAGCTAGAGAGTCACCGACGATCCCAGGATTCCTGCCACATCATGGAGACACACCTGCAAAAGACGGAGAGAGGCGTTCAGGTCATAGAGATGCTGTTGGGGCGGCTAGAGAATGCGCTGCGATCCCAGAAGTCATCAGGCATCATAGACACATACGTCCAGCGCAGCTAGAGTGGCATTGCGGTCAGAGAGACTGTTTTGCCTCGGCTCGAGAGTGCCCTGTGATCCCAGAGCTCCGCCCAGATCTTTGAGACCTCCTTCCGGCACAGCTAGAGTGGCGTTGCAGTCCTAGACATGGTAGTCGCGCGGTTAGAGAGTCCCTTCCAATGCCAAAATTCTCCCGGATCACGGAGACGTACCTGGGAAATGGCTGGAGTGGCGTCCCAATCCTAGAAACGGTGTTCCATCAGTTAGAGAGTGCCATCCTGTCCCAGATGTCCTCCTTGATCATGGAGACATACCTCTGGGATGGCTAGAGGAGCGTCGTGGAGAAAGAGACGTTGTTCCGGTGACTAGAGAGTCACTAGAAGCAGAAAAGGGGTGGGAGGCCGCAAAGGTGTGGGAGGCTGGAGGGGAGGTAGAGGCCAGAAAAAAGTGGAGGCCGCAAAGGGGTGGGAGGCCGCAAAGGTGTGGGAGGCTGGAGGGGAGGTAGAGGCCAGAAAGAAGTGGAGGCCGCAAAGTGGTGAAAGGCTGGAGCGTGTCCCGCATCATAGAGAAGTTGCATGCGGGACGGCTAGAGTGGCATTCCGCTTGTGGAAACGGTGTTCTGGCACCTACAGAGTCCCTTCCCCTCCCGCAAGTCCTCCGGGATGAGAGAGACATAGCTGCCAGAGGGCTAGAGTGGCATTCCCGTCACGGAGGTGGTGTTGCAGCGCCTGGAGAATCCCCTCTGGCCTCGGGCGGCCTCCCGATCACGGAGATATACCTCCGGCATGGCTAGAGCGGCATTCTGATCAGAGAGATGCTGTTCCGGCAGATAGAGACTCCCCTGCGATCCCGGAAATCCTCCCAGATCAGAGACACATACGTCTGGGCTGGCCAGACAGGCCTCCCTATCGTTGTCAACGGTGTTCCCACAGCTAGAGAGTCCCCTGCCAGCCCAGAAGTCCAAGCAGAGCATACACACATCCCTCCCAGACAGGCAGAGTGGCATTCCAGCGGTAGAGATGGTGTCAAAGCACCTCGAGACTCCGTTCCACACACACAAGTCCTCCCGCATCACAAAGACATCCATCCAGGAGGGCTAGAGTGGCATTGCGGCATACAGGGATGGTCTTGCCATGGCTGGAGAGTCGTCTCTGAGCCCAGAACCCCCCCTGCATCATGCAGACGTACCTGCTGAATGGCTTGAGTGGCATTGCGGTCATAGAGCGGGTTGCCCGGCAACGAGACGGTCACCTCCGATCCCAGAAATCCGCCTCCATCACAGAGACACGCCTCCAGGACGGCTAGAGTGGCGTTCTGGACCGTAAGGACAGCTTTCACACCGCTACAGAGAGTCACATTTGATCCCAGAGGTCCTCCCGCGTCCTGGAGGCATACCTCCGGGACGGCTAGAGGGGCGTTCCGGTGCTACAGGCGATTTTCCCACGGTCAGTCAGTCGCCTCCGATGCCCCCAGTCCTCTCGCATCATGGAGATATAGATGCAGGGTGGCCAGAGCGGCATTGCGGCCATCGAGAGGGTTGTCCAGCAGCTAGAGAGTCCCCTGCAATCCTGGAAGTCCTCCCATGCCCTGGAGACACACCTCCAGGCCGGCTAGACGGGCGTTCCGGCCATACGGGCCGTGTTCGGGGAGAGAGAGACTCCCCTCCAAAGACAGCTTTCCTCCCGCAGCATAGAGACATAACCTCCCGGGCAGCTAGAGCGGCATTCCTGCCATAGAGACAGTCTTGCGGTGGTTCGAGAGGCCCCTCCAAGCCAGGAAGTCCTCCCGGATCAGAGAGAGAGACCTCCAGGACGGCTACAGTGGCCTTCCTGTAAGAGAGACTTTGTTCTGGGAGCTAGAGAGTCACCGACGATCCCAGGATTCCTGCCACATCATGGAGACACACCTGCAAAAGACGGAGAGAGGCGTTCAGGTCATAGAGATGCTGTTGGGGCGGCTAGAGAATGCGCTGCGATCCCAGAAGTCATCAGGCATCATAGACACATACGTCCAGCGCAGCTAGAGTGGCATTGCGGTCAGAGAGACTGTTTTGCCTCGGCTCGAGAGTGCCCTGTGATCCCAGAGCTCCGCCCAGATCTTTGAGACCTCCTTCCGGCACAGCTAGAGTGGCGTTGCAGTCCTAGACATGGTAGTCGCGCGGTTAGAGAGTCCCTTCCAATGCCAAAATTCTCCCGGATCACGGAGACGTACCTGGGAAATGGCTGGAGTGGCGTCCCAATCCTAGAAACGGTGTTCCATCAGTTAGAGAGTGCCATCCTGTCCCAGATGTCCTCCTTGATCATGGAGACATACCTCTGGGACGGCTAGAGGAGTGTCGTGGAGAAAGAGACGTTGTTCCGCTGACTAGAGGGTCACTAGAAGCAGAAAAGGGGTGGGAGGCCGCAAAGGTGTGGGAGGCTGGAGGGGAGGTAGAGGCCAGAAAAAAGTGGAGGCCGCAAAGGGGTGGGAGGCCGCAAAGGTGTGGGAGGCTGGAGGGGAGGTAGAGGCCAGAAAAAAGTGGAGGCCGCAAAGGGGTGGGAGGCCGCAAAGGTGTGGGAGGCTGGAGGGGAGGTAGAGGCCAGAAAAATGGAGGCCGAAAAGTGGTGAAATGCTGGAGCGTGTCCCGCATCATAGAGAAGTTGCATGCGGGACGGCTAGAGTGGCATTCCGCTTGTGGAAACGGTGTTCTGGCACCTACAGAGTCCCTTCCCCTCCCGCAAGTCCTCCGGGATGAGAGAGACATAGCTGCCAGAGGGCTAGAGTGGCATTCCCGTCACGGAGGTGGTGTTGCAGCGCCTGGAGAATCCCCTCTGGCCTCGGGCGGCCTCCCGATCACGGAGATATACCTCCGGCATGGCTAGAGCGGCATTCTGATCAGAGAGATGCTGTTCCGGCAGATAGAGACTCCCCTGCGATCCCGGAAATCCTCCCAGATCAGAGACACATACGTCTGGGCTGGCCAGACAGGCCTCCCTATCGTTGTCAACGGTGTTCCCACAGCTAGAGAGTCCCCTGCCAGCCCAGAAGTCCAAGCAGAGCATACACACATCCCTCCCAGACAGGCAGAGTGGCATTCCAGCGGTAGAGATGGTGTCAAAGCACCTCGAGACTCCGTTCCACACACACAAGTCCTCCCGCATCACAAAGACATCCATCCAGGAGGGCTAGAGTGGCATTGCGGCATACAGGGATGGTCTTGCCATGGCTGGAGAGTCGTCTCTGAGCCCAGAACCCCCCCTGCATCATGCAGACGTACCTGCTGAATGGCTTGAGTGGCATTGCGGTCATAGAGCGGGTTGCCCGGCAACGAGACGGTCACCTCCGATCCCAGAAATCCGCCTCCATCACAGAGACACACCTCCAGGACAGCTAGAGTGGCGTTCTGGACCGTAGGGACAGCTTTCAGACCGCTACAGAGAGTCACATTTGATCCCAGAGGTCCTCCCGCGTCCTGGAGGCATACCTCCGGGACGGCTAGAGGGGCGTTCCGGTGCTACAGGCAATTTTCCCACGGTCAGTCAGTCGCCTCCGATGCCCCCAGTCCTCTCGCATCATGGAGATATAGATGCAGGGTGGCCAGAGCGGCATTGCGGCCATCGAGACGGTTGTGCAGCAGCTAGAGAGTCCCCTGCAATCCTGGAAGTCCTCCCATGCCCTGGAGACACACCTCCAGGCCGGCTAGACGGGCGTTCCGGCCATACGGGCCGTGTTCGGGGAGAGAGAGACTCCCCTCCAAAGACAGCTTTCCTCCCGCAGCATAGAGACATAACCTCCCAGGCAGCTAGAGCGGCATTCCTGCCATAGAGACAGTCTTGCAGTGGTTCGAGAGGCCCCTCCAAGCCAGGAAGTCCTCCCGGATCAGAGAGAGAGACCTCCAGGACGGCTACAGTGGCCTTCCTGTAAGAGAGACTTTGTTCTGGGAGCTAGACAGTCACCGACGATCCCAGGATTCCTGCCACATCATGGAGACACACCTGCAAAAGACGGAGAGAGGCGTTCAGGTCATAGAGATGCTGTTGGGGCGGCTAGAGAATGCGCTGCGATCCCAGAAGTCATCAGGCATCATAGACACATACGTCCAGCGCAGCTAGAGTGGCATTGCGGTCAGAGAGACTGTTTTGCCTCGGCTAGAGTGTGCCCTGTGATCCCAGAGCTCCGCCCAGATCTTTGAGACCTCCTTCCGGCACAGCTAGAGTGGCGTTGCAGTCCTAGACATGGTAGTCGCGCGGTTAGAGAGTCCCTTCCAATGCCAAAATTCTCCCGGATCACGGAGACGTACCTGGGAAATGGCTGGAGTGGCGTCCCAATCCTAGAAACGGTGTTCCATCAGTTAGAGAGTGCCATCCTGTCCCAGATGTCCTCCTTGATCATGGAGACATACCTCTGGGATGGCTAGAGGAGCGTCGTGGAGAAAGAGACATTGTTCCGGTGACTAGAGAGTCACTAGAAGCAGAAAAGGGGTGGGAGGCCGCAAAGGTGTGGGAGGCTGGAGGGGAGGTAGAGGCCAGAAAAAAGTGGAGGCCGCAAAGGGGTGGGAGGCCGCAAAGGTGTGGGAGGCTGGAGGGGAGGTAGAGGCCAGAAAGAAGTGGAGGCCGCAAAGTGGTGAAAGGCTGGAGCGTGTCCCGCATCATAGAGAAGTTGCATGCGGGACGGCTAGAGTGGCATTCCGCTTGTGGAAACGGTGTTCTGGCACCTACAGAGTCCCTTCCCCTCCCGCAAGTCCTCCGGGATGAGAGAGACATAGCTGCCAGAGGGCTAGAGTGGCATTCCCGTCACGGAGGTGGTGTTGCAGCGCCTGGAGAATCCCCTCTGGCCTCGGGCGGCCTCCCGATCACGGAGATATACCTCCGGCATGGCTAGAGCGGCATTCTGATCAGAGAGATGCTGTTCCGGCAGATAGAGACTCCCCTGCGATCCCGGAAATCCTCCCAGATCAGAGACACATACGTCTGGGCTGGCCAGACAGGCCTCCCTATCGTTGTCAACGGTGTTCCCACAGCTAGAGAGTCCCCTGCCAGCCCAGAAGTCCAAGCAGAGCATACACACATCCCTCCCAGACAGGCAGAGTGGCATTCCAGCGGTAGAGATGGTGTCAAAGCACCTCGAGACTCCGTTCCACACACACAAGTCCTCCCGCATCACAAAGACATCCATCCAGGAGGGCTAGAGTGGCATTGCGGCATACAGGGATGGTCTTGCCATGGCTGGAGAGTCGTCTCCGAGCCCAGAACCCCCCCTGCATCATGCAGACGTACCTGCTGAATGGCTTGAGTGGCATTGCGGTCATAGAGCGGGTTGCCCGGCAACGAGACGGTCACCTCCGATCCCAGAAATCCGCCTCCATCACAGAGACACGCCTCCAGGACGGCTAGAGTGGCGTTCTGGACCGTAAGGACAGCTTTCACACCGCTACAGAGAGTCACATTTGATCCCAGAGGTCCTCCCGCGTCCTGGAGGCATACCTCCGGGACGGCTAGAGGGGCGTTCCGGTGCTACAGGCGATTTTCCCACGGTCAGTCAGTCGCCTCCGATGCCCCCAGTCCTCTCGCATCATGGAGATATAGATGCAGGGTGGCCAGAGCGGCATTGCGGCCATCGAGACGGTTGTGCAGCAGCTAGAGAGTCCCCTGCAATCCTGGAAGTCCTCCCATGCCCTGGAGACACACCTCCAGGCCGGCTAGACGGGCGTTCCGGCCATACGGGCCGTGTTCGGGGAGAGAGAGACTCCCCTCCAAAGACAGCTTTCCTCCCGCAGCATAGAGACATAACCTCCCGGGCAGCTAGAGCGGCATTCCTGCCATAGAGACAGTCTTGCGGTGGTTCGAGAGGCCCCTCCAAGCCAGGAAGTCCTCCCGGATCAGAGAGAGAGACCTCCAGGACGGCTACAGTGGCCTTCCTGTAAGAGAGACTTTGTTCTGGGAGCTAGAGAGTCACCGACGATCCCAGGATTCCTGCCACATCATGGAGACACACCTGCAAAAGACGGAGAGAGGCGTTCAGGTCATAGAGATGCTGTTGGGGCGGCTAGAGAATGCGCTGCGATCCCAGAAGTCATCAGGCATCATAGACACATACGTCCAGCGCAGCTAGAGTGGCATTGCGGTCAGAGAGACTGTTTTGCCTCGGCTCGAGAGTGCCCTGTGATCCCAGAGCTCCGCCCAGATCTTTGAGACCTCCTTCCGGCACAGCTAGAGTGGCGTTGCAGTCCTAGACATGGTAGTCGCGCGGTTAGAGAGTCCCTTCCAATGCCAAAATTCTCCCGGATCACGGAGACGTACCTGGGAAATGGCTGGAGTGGCGTCCCAATCCTAGAAACGGTGTTCCATCAGTTAGAGAGTGCCATCCTGTCCCAGATGTCCTCCTTGATCATGGAGACATACCTCTGGGACGGCTAGAGGAGTGTCGTGGAGAAAGAGACGTTGTTCCGCTGACTAGAGGGTCACTAGAAGCAGAAAAGGGGTGGGAGGCCGCAAAGGTGTGGGAGGCTGGAGGGGAGGTAGAGGCCAGAAAAAAGTGGAGGCCGCAAAGGGGTGGGAGGCCGCAAAGGTGTGGGAGGCTGGAGGGGAGGTAGAGGCCAGAAAAAAGTGGAGGCCGCAAAGGGGTGGGAGGCCGCAAAGGTGTGGGAGGCTGGAGGGGAGGTAGAGGCCAGAAAAATGGAGGCCGAAAAGTGGTGAAAGGCTGGAGCGTGTCCCGCATCATAGAGAAGTTGCATGCGGGACGGCTAGAGTGGCATTCCGCTTGTGGAAACGGTGTTCTGGCACCTACAGAGTCCCTTCCCCTCCCGCAAGTCCTCCGGGATGAGAGAGACATAGCTGCCAGAGGGCTAGAGTGGCATTCCCGTCACGGAGGTGGTGTTGCAGCGCCTGGAGAATCCCCTCTGGCCTCGGGCGGCCTCCCGATCACGGAGATATACCTCCGGCATGGCTAGAGCGGCATTCTGATCAGAGAGATGCTGTTCCGGCAGATAGAGACTCCCCTGCGATCCCGGAAATCCTCCCAGATCAGAGACACATACGTCTGGGCTGGCCAGACAGGCCTCCCTATCGTTGTCAACGGTGTTCCCACAGCTAGAGAGTCCCCTGCCAGCCCAGAAGTCCAAGCAGAGCATACACACATCCCTCCCAGACAGGCAGAGTGGCATTCCAGCGGTAGAGATGGTGTCAAAGCACCTCGAGACTCCGTTCCACACACACAAGTCCTCCCGCATCACAAAGACATCCATCCAGGAGGGCTAGAGTGGCATTGCGGCATACAGGGATGGTCTTGCCATGGCTGGAGAGTCGTCTCTGAGCCCAGAACCCCCCCTGCATCATGCAGACGTACCTGCTGAATGGCTTGAGTGGCATTGCGGTCATAGAGCGGGTTGCCCGGCAACGAGACGGTCACCTCCGATCCCAGAAATCCGCCTCCATCACAGAGACACACCTCCAGGACAGCTAGAGTGGCGTTCTGGACCGTAGGGACAGCTTTCAGACCGCTACAGAGAGTCACATTTGATCCCAGAGGTCCTCCCGCGTCCTGGAGGCATACCTCCGGGACGGCTAGAGGGGCGTTCCGGTGCTACAGGCAATTTTCCCACGGTCAGTCAGTCGCCTCCGATGCCCCCAGTCCTCTCGCATCATGGAGATATAGATGCAGGGTGGCCAGAGCGGCATTGCGGCCATCGAGACGGTTGTGCAGCAGCTAGAGAGTCCCCTGCAATCCTGGAAGTCCTCCCATGCCCTGGAGACACACCTCCAGGCCGGCTAGACGGGCGTTCCGGCCATACGGGCCGTGTTCGGGGAGAGAGAGACTCCCCTCCAAAGACAGCTTTCCTCCCGCAGCATAGAGACATAACCTCCCAGGCAGCTAGAGCGGCATTCCTGCCATAGAGACAGTCTTGCGGTGGTTCGAGAGGCCCCTCCAAGCCAGGAAGTCCTCCCGGATCAGAGAGAGAGACCTCCAGGACGGCTACAGTGGCCTTCCTGTAAGAGAGACTTTGTTCTGGGAGCTAGAGAGTCACCGACGATCCCAGGATTCCTGCCACATCATGGAGACACACCTGCAAAAGACGGAGAGAGGCGTTCAGGTCATAGAGATGCTGTTGGGGCGGCTAGAGAATGCGCTGCGATCCCAGAAGTCATCAGGCATCATAGACACATACGTCCAGCGCAGCTAGAGTGGCATTGCGGTCAGAGAGACTGTTTTGCCTCGGCTAGAGTGTGCCCTGTGATCCCAGAGCTCCGCCCAGATCTTTGAGACCTCCTTCCGGCACAGCTAGAGTGGCGTTGCAGTCCTAGACATGGTAGTCGCGCGGTTAGAGAGTCCCTTCCAATGCCAAAATTCTCCCGGATCACGGAGACGTACCTGGGAAATGGCTGGAGTGGCGTCCCAATCCTAGAAACGGTGTTCCATCAGTTAGAGAGTGCCATCCTGTCCCAGATGTCCTCCTTGATCATGGAGACATACCTCTGGGATGGCTAGAGGAGCGTCGTGGAGAAAGAGACGTTGTTCCGGTGACTAGAGAGTCACTAGAAGCAGAAAAGGGGTGGGAGGCCGCAAAGGTGTGGGAGGCTGGAGGGGAGGTAGAGGCCAGAAAAAAGTGGAGGCCGCAAAGGGGTGGGAGGCCGCAAAGGTGTGGGAGGCTGGAGGGGAGGTAGAGGCCAGAAAAAAGTGGAGGCCGAACAGTGGTGAAAGGCTGGAGCGTGTCCCGCATCATAGAGAAGTTGCATGCGGGACGGCTAGAGTGGCATTCCGCTTGTGGAAACGGTGTTCTGGCACCTACAGAGTCCCTTCCCCTCCCGCAAGTCCTCCGGGATGAGAGAGACATAGCTGCCAGAGGGCTAGAGTGGCATTCCCGTCACGGAGGTGGTGTTGCAGCGCCTGGAGAATCCCCTCTGGCCTCGGGCGGCCTCCCGATCACGGAGATATACCTCCGGCATGGCTAGAGCGGCATTCTGATCAGAGAGATGCTGTTCCGGCAGATAGAGACTCCCCTGCGATCCCGGAAATCCTCCCAGATCAGAGACACATACGTCTGGGCTGGCCAGACAGGCCTCCCTATCGTTGTCAACGGTGTTCCCACAGCTAGAGAGTCCCCTGCCAGCCCAGAAGTCCAAGCAGAGCATACACACATCCCTCCCAGACAGGCAGAGTGGCATTCCAGCGGTAGAGATGGTGTCAAAGCACCTCGAGACTCCGTTCCACACACACAAGTCCTCCCGCATCACAAAGACATCCATCCAGGAGGGCTAGAGTGGCATTGCGGCATACAGGGATGGTCTTGCCATGGCTGGAGAGTCGTCTCCGAGCCCAGAACCCCCCCTGCATCATGCAGACGTACCTGCTGAATGGCTTGAGTGGCATTGCGGTCATAGAGCGGGTTGCCCGGCAACGAGACGGTCACCTCCGATCCCAGAAATCCGCCTCCATCACAGAGACACGCCTCCAGGACGGCTAGAGTGGCGTTCTGGACCGTAAGGACAGCTTTCACACCGCTACAGAGAGTCACATTTGATCCCAGAGGTCCTCCCGCGTCCTGGAGGCATACCTCCGGGACGGCTAGAGGGGCGTTCCGGTGCTACAGGCGATTTTCCCACGGTCAGTCAGTCGCCTCCGATGCCCCCAGTCCTCTCGCATCATGGAGATATAGATGCAGGGTGGCCAGAGCGGCATTGCGGCCATCGAGAGGGTTGTCCAGCAGCTAGAGAGTCCCCTGCAATCCTGGAAGTCCTCCCATGCCCTGGAGACACACCTCCAGGCCGGCTAGACGGGCGTTCCGGCCATACGGGCCGTGTTCGGGGAGAGAGAGACTCCCCTCCAAAGACAGCTTTCCTCCCGCAGCATAGAGACATAACCTCCCGGGCAGCTAGAGCGGCATTCCTGCCATAGAGACAGTCTTGCGGTGGTTCGAGAGGCCCCTCCAAGCCAGGAAGTCCTCCCGGATCAGAGAGAGAGACCTCCAGGACGGCTACAGTGGCCTTCCTGTAAGAGAGACTTTGTTCTGGGAGCTAGAGAGTCACCGACGATCCCAGGATTCCTGCCACATCATGGAGACACACCTGCAAAAGACGGAGAGAGGCGTTCAGGTCATAGAGATGCTGTTGGGGCGGCTAGAGAATGCGCTGCGATCCCAGAAGTCATCAGGCATCATAGACACATACGTCCAGCGCAGCTAGAGTGGCATTGCGGTCAGAGAGACTGTTTTGCCTCGGCTCGAGAGTGCCCTGTGATCCCAGAGCTCCGCCCAGATCTTTGAGACCTCCTTCCGGCACAGCTAGAGTGGCGTTGCAGTCCTAGACATGGTAGTCGCGCGGTTAGAGAGTCCCTTCCAATGCCAAAATTCTCCCGGATCACGGAGACGTACCTGGGAAATGGCTGGAGTGGCGTCCCAATCCTAGAAACGGTGTTCCATCAGTTAGAGAGTGCCATCCTGTCCCAGATGTCCTCCTTGATCATGGAGACATACCTCTGGGACGGCTAGAGGAGTGTCGTGGAGAAAGAGACGTTGTTCCGCTGACTAGAGGGTCACTAGAAGCAGAAAAGGGGTGGGAGGCCGCAAAGGTGTGGGAGGCTGGAGGGGAGGTAGAGGCCAGAAAAAAGTGGAGGCCGCAAAGGGGTGGGAGGCCGCAAAGGTGTGGGAGGCTGGAGGGGAGGTAGAGGCCAGAAAAAAGTGGAGGCCGCAAAGGGGTGGGAGGCCGCAAAGGTGTGGGAGGCTGGAGGGGAGGTAGAGGCCAGAAAAATGGAGGCCGAAAAGTGGTGAAAGGCTGGAGCGTGTCCCGCATCATAGAGAAGTTGCATGCGGGACGGCTAGAGTGGCATTCCGCTTGTGGAAACGGTGTTCTGGCACCTACAGAGTCCCTTCCCCTCCCGCAAGTCCTCCGTGATGAGAGAGACATAGCTGCCAGAGGGCTAGAGTGGCATTCCCGTCACGGAGGTGGTGTTGCAGCGCCTGGAGAATCCCCTCTGGCCTCGGGCGGCCTCCCGATCACGGAGATATACCTCCGGCATGGCTAGAGCGGCATTCTGATCAGAGAGATGCTGTTCCGGCAGATAGAGACTCCCCTGCGATCCCGGAAATCCTCCCAGATCAGAGACACATACGTCTGGGCTGGCCAGACAGGCCTCCCTATCGTTGTCAACGGTGTTCCCACAGCTAGAGAGTCCCCTGCCAGCCCAGAAGTCCAAGCAGAGCATACACACATCCCTCCCAGACAGGCAGAGTGGCATTCCAGCGGTAGAGATGGTGTCAAAGCACCTCGAGACTCCGTTCCACACACACAAGTCCTCCCGCATCACAAAGACATCCATCCAGGAGGGCTAGAGTGGCATTGCGGCATACAGGGATGGTCTTGCCATGGCTGGAGAGTCGTCTCCGAGCCCAGAACCCCCCCTGCATCATGCAGACGTACCTGCTGAATGGCTTGAGTGGCATTGCGGTCATAGAGCGGGTTGCCCGGCAACGAGACGGTCACCTCCGATCCCAGAAATCCGCCTCCATCACAGAGACACACCTCCAGGACAGCTAGAGTGGCGTTCTGGACCGTAGGGAGAGCTTTCAGACCGCTACAGAGAGTCACATTTGATCCCAGAGGTCCTCCCGCGTCCTGGAGGCATACCTCCGGGACGGCTAGAGGGGCGTTCCGGTGCTACAGGCAATTTTCCCACGGTCAGTCAGTCGCCTCCGATGCCCCCAGTCCTCTCGCATCATGGAGATATAGATGCAGGGTGGCCAGAGCGGCATTGCGGCCATCGAGACGGTTGTGCAGCAGCTAGAGAGTCCCCTGCAATCCTGGAAGTCCTCCCATGCCCTGGAGACACACCTCCAGGCCGGCTAGACGGGCGTTCCGGCCATACGGGCCGTGTTCGGGGAGAGAGAGACTCCCCTCCAAAGACAGCTTTCCTCCCGCAGCATAGAGACATAACCTCCCGGGCAGCTAGAGCGGCATTCCTGCCATAGAGACAGTCTTGCGGTGGTTCGAGAGGCCCCTCCAAGCCAGGAAGTCCTCCCGGATCAGAGAGAGAGACCTCCAGGACGGCTACAGTGGCCTTCCTGTAAGAGAGACTTTGTTCTGGGAGCTAGACAGTCACCGACGATCCCAGGATTCCTGCCACATCATGGAGACACACCTGCAAAAGACGGAGAGAGGCGTTCAGGTCATAGAGATGCTGTTGGGGCGGCTAGAGAATGCGCTGCGATCCCAGAAGTCATCAGGCATCATAGACACATACGTCCAGCGCAGCTAGAGTGGCATTGCGGTCAGAGAGACTGTTTTGCCTCGGCTAGAGTGTGCCCTGTGATCCCAGAGCTCCGCCCAGATCTTTGAGACCTCCTTCCGGCACAGCTAGAGTGGCGTTGCAGTCCTAGACATGGTAGTCGCGCGGTTAGAGAGTCCCTTCCAATGCCAAAATTCTCCCGGATCACGGAGACGTCCCTGGGGAATGGCTGGAGTGGCGTCCCAATCCTAGAAACGGTGTTCCATCAGTTAGAGAGTGCCATCCTGTCCCAGATGTCCTCCTTGATCATGGAGACATACCTCTGGGATGGCTAGAGGAGCGTCGTGGAGAAAGAGACATTGTTCCGGTGACTAGAGAGTCACTAGAAGCAGAAAAGGGGTGGGAGGCCGCAAAGGTGTGGGAGGCTGGAGGGGAGGTAGAGGCCAGAAAAAAGTGGAGGCCGCAAAGGGGTGGGAGGCCGCAAAGGTGTGGGAGGCTGGAGGGGAGGTAGAGGCCAGAAAGAAGTGGAGGCCGCAAAGTGGTGAAAGGCTGGAGCGTGTCCCGCATCATAGAGAAGTTACACGCGGGACGGCTAGAGTGGCATTCCGCTTGTGGAAACAGTGTTCTGGCACCTACAGAGTCCCTTCCCCTCCCGCAAGTCCTCCGGGATGAGAGAGACATAGCTGCCAGAGGGCTAGAGTGGCATTCCCGTCACGGAGGTGGTGTTGCAGCGCCTGGAGAATCCCCTCTGGCCTCGGGCGGCCTCCCGATCACGGAGATATACCTCCGGCATGGCTAGAGCGGCATTCTGATCAGAGAGATGCTGTTCCGGCAGATAGAGACTCCCCTGCGATCCCGGAAATCCTCCCAGATCAGAGACACATACGTCTGGGCTGGCCAGACAGGCCTCCCTATCGTTGTCAACGGTGTTCCCACAGCTAGAGAGTCCCCTGCCAGCCCAGAAGTCCAAGCAGAGCATACACACATCCCTCCCAGACAGGCAGAGTGGCATTCCAGCGGTAGAGATGGTGTCAAAGCACCTCGAGACTCCGTTCCACACACACAAGTCCTCCCGCATCACAAAGACATCCATCCAGGAGGGCTAGAGTGGCATTGCGGCATACAGGGATGGTCTTGCCATGGCTGGAGAGTCGTCTCCGAGCCCAGAACCCCCCCTGCATCATGCAGACGTACCTGCTGAATGGCTTGAGTGGCATTGCGGTCATAGAGCGGGTTGCCCGGCAACGAGACGGTCACCTCCGATCCCAGAAATCCGCCTCCATCACAGAGACACACCTCCAGGACAGCTAGAGTGGCGTTCTGGACCGTAGGGACAGCTTTCAGACCGCTACAGAGAGTCACATTTGATCCCAGAGGTCCTCCCGCGTCCTGGAGGCATACCTCCGGGACGGCTAGAGGGGCGTTCCGGTGGTACAGGCAATTTTCCCACGGTCAGTCAGTCGCCTCCGATGCCCCCAGTCCTCTCGCATCATGGAGATATAGATGCAGGGTGGCCAGAGCGGCATTGCGGCCATCGAGACGGTTGTGCAGCAGCTAGAGAGTCCCCTGCAATCCTGGAAGTCCTCCCATGCCCTGGAGACACACCTCCAGGCCGGCTAGACGGGCGTTCCGGCCATACGGGCCGTGTTCGGGGAGAGAGAGACTCCCCTCCAAAGACAGCTTTCCTCCCGCAGCATAGAGACATAACCTCCCAGGCAGCTAGAGCGGCATTCCTGCCATAGAGACAGTCTTGCGGTGGTTCGAGAGGCCCCTCCAAGCCAGGAAGTCCTCCCGGATCAGAGAGAGAGACCTCCAGGACGGCTACAGTGGCCTTCCTGTAAGAGAGACTTTGTTCTGGGAGCTAGAGAGTCACCGACGATCCCAGGATTCCTGCCACATCATGGAGACACACCTGCAAAAGACGGAGAGAGGCGTTCAGGTCATAGAGATGCTGTTGGGGCGGCTAGAGAATGCGCTGCGATCCCAGAAGTCATCAGGCATCATAGACACATACGTCCAGCGCAGCTAGAGTGGCATTGCGGTCAGAGAGACTGTTTTGCCTCGGCTCGAGAGTGCCCTGTGATCCCAGAGCTCCGCCCAGATCTTTGAGACCTCCTTCCGGCACAGCTAGAGTGGCGTTGCAGTCCTAGACATGGTAGTCGCGCGGTTAGAGAGTCCCTTCCAATGCCAAAATTCTCCCGGATCATGGAGACGTCCCTGGGGAATGGCTGGAGTGGCGTCCCAATCCTAGAAACGGTGTTCCATCAGTTAGAGAGTGCCATGCTGCCCCAGATGTCCTCCTTGATCATGGAGACATACCTCTGGGACGGCTAGAGGAGCGTCGTGGAGAAAGAGACGTTGTTCCGGTGACTAGAGAGTCACTAGAAGCAGAAAAGGGGTGGGAGGCCGCAAAGGTGTGGGAGGCTGGAGGGGAGGTAGAGGCCAGAAAAAAGTGGAGGTCGCAAAGTGGTGGGAGGCCGCAAAGGTGTGGGAGGCTGGAGGGGAGGTAGAGGCCAGAAAAAAATGGAGGCCGCAAAGTGGTGAAAGGCTGGAGCTTGTCCCGCATCATAGAGAAGTTGCATGCGGGACGGCTAGAGTGGCATTCCGCTTGTGGAAACGGTGTTCTGGCACCTACAGAGTCCCTTCCCCTCCCGCAAGTCCTCCGGGATGAGAGAGACATAGCTGCCAGAGGGCTAGAGTGGCATTCCCGTCACGGAGGTGGTGTTGCAGCGCCTGGAGAATCCCCTCTGGCCTCGGGCGGCCTCCCGATCACGGAGATATACCTCCGGCATGGCTAGAGCGGCATTCTGATCAGAGAGATGCTGTTCCGGCAGATAGAGACTCCCCTGCGATCCCGGAAATCCTCCCAGATCAGAGACACATACGTCTGGGCTGGCCAGACAGGCCTCCCTATCGTTGTCAACGGTGTTCCCACAGCTAGAGAGTCCCCTGCCAGCCCAGAAGTCCAAGCAGAGCATACACACATCCCTCCCAGACAGGCAGAGTGGCATTCCAGTGGTAGAGATGGTGTCAAAGCACCTCGAGACTCCGTTCCACACACACAAGTCCTCCCGCATCACAAAGACATCCATCCAGGAGGGCTAGAGTGGCATTGCGGCATACAGGGATGGTCTTGCCATGGCTGGAGAGTCGTCTCTGAGCCCAGAACCCCCCCTGCATCATGCAGACGTACCTGCTGAATGGCTTGAGTGGCATTGCGGTCATAGAGCGGGTTGCCCGGCAACGAGACGGTCCCCTCCGATCCCAGAAATCCGCCTCCATCACAGAGACACGCCTCCAGGACGGCTAGAGTGGCCTTCTGGACCGTAGGGACAGCTTTCAGACCGCTACAGAGAGCCACATTTGATCCCAGAGGTCCTCCCGCGTCCTGGAGGCATACCTCCGGGACGGCTAGAGGGGCGTTCCGGTGCTACAGGCGATTTTCCCACGGTCAGTCAGTCGCCTCCGATGCCCCCAGTCCTCTCGCATCATGGAGATATAGATGCAGGGTGGCCAGAGCGGCATTGCGGCCATCGAGAGGGTTGTCCAGCAGCTAGAGAGTCCCCTGCAATCCTGGAAGTCCTCCCATGCCCTGGAGACACACCTCCAGGCCGGCTAGACGAGCGTTCCGGCCATACGGGCCGTGTTCGGGGAGAGAGAGACTCCCCTCCAAAGACAGCTTTCCTCCCGCAGCATAGAGACATAACCTCCCGGGCAGCTAGAGCGGCATTCCTGCCATAGAGACAGTCTTGCGGTGGTTCGAGAGGCCCCTCCAAGCCAGGAAGTCCTCCCGGATCAGAGAGAGAGACCTCCAGGACGGCTACAGTGGCCTTCCTGTAAGAGAGACTTTGTTCTGGGAGCTAGAGAGTCACCGACGATCCCAGGATTCCTGCCACATCATGGAGACACACCTGCAAAAGACGGAGAGAGGCGTTCAAGTCATAGAGATGCTGTTGGGGCGGCTAGAGAATGCGCTGCGATCCCAGAAGTCATCAGGCATCATAGACACATACGTCCAGCGCAGCTAGAGTGGCATTGCGGTCAGAGAGACTGTTTTGCCTCGGCTCGAGAGTGCCCTGTGATCCCAGAGCTCCGCCCAGATCTTTGAGACCTCCTTCCGGCACAGCTAGAGTGGCGTTGCAGTCCTAGACATGGTAGTCGCGCGGTTAGAGAGTCCCTTCCAATGCCAAAATTCTCCCGGATCACGGAGACGTCCCTGGGGAATGGCTGGAGTGGCGTCCCAATCCTAGAAACGGTGTTCCATCAATTAGAGAGTGCCATGCTGCCCCAGATGTCCTCCTTGATCATGGAGACATACCTCTGGGACGGCTACAGGAGCGTCGTGGAGAAAGAGACGTTGTTCCGGTGACTAGAGAGTCACTAGAAGCAGAAAAGGGGTGGGAGGCCGCAAATGGGTGGGAGGCTGGAGGGGAGGTAGAGGCCAGAAAGAAGTGGAGGCTGCAAAGGGGTGGGAGGCCGCAAAGATGTGGGAGGCTGGAGGGGAGGTAGAGGCCAGAAAAAAGTGGAGGCCGCAAAGGGGTGGGAGGCCGCAAAGGTGTGGGAGGCTGGAGGGGAGGTAGAGGCCAGAAAGAAGTGGAGGCCGAACAGTGGTGAAAGGCTGGAGCGTGTCCCGCATCATAGAGAAGTTGCATGCGGGACGGCTAGAGTGGCATTCCGCTTGTGGAAACGGTGTTCTGGCACCTACAGAGTAGTCGCTTCCCCTCCCGCAAGTCCTCCGGGATGAGAGAGACATAGCTGCCAGAGGGCTAGAGTGGCATTCCCGTCACGGAGGTGGTGTTGCAGCGCCTGGAGAATCCCCTCTGGCCTCGGGCGGCCTCCCGATCACGGAGATATACCTCCGGCATGGCTAGAGCGGCATTCTGATCAGAGAGATGCTGTTCCGGCAGATAGAGACTCCCCTGCGATCCCGGAAATCCTCCCAGATCAGAGACACATACGTCTGGGCTGGCCAGACAGGCCTCCCTATCGTTGTCAACGGTGTTCCCACAGCTAGAGAGTCCCCTGCCAGCCCAGAAGTCCAAGCAGAGCATACACACATCCCTCCCAGACAGGCAGAGTGGCATTCCAGTGGTAGAGATGGTGTCAAAGCACCTCGAGACTCCGTTCCACACACACAAGTCCTCCCGCATCACAAAGACATCCATCCAGGAGGGCTAGAGTGGCATTGCGGCATACAGGGATGGTCTTGCCATGGCTGGAGAGTCGTCTCTGAGCCCAGAACCCCCCCTGCATCATGCAGACGTACCTGCTGAATGGCTTGAGTGGCATTGCGGTCATAGAGCGGGTTGCCCGGCAACGAGACGGTCCCCTCCGATCCCAGAAATCCGCCTCCATCACAGAGACACGCCTCCAGGACGGCTAGAGTGGCCTTCTGGACCGTAGGGACAGCTTTCAGACCGCTACAGAGAGCCACATTTGATCCCAGAGGTCCTCCCGCGTCCTGGAGGCATACCTCCGGGACGGCTAGAGGGGCGTTCCGGTGCTACAGGCGATTTTCCCACGGTCAGTCAGTCGCCTCCGATGCCCCCAGTCCTCTCGCATCATGGAGATATAGATGCAGGGTGGCCAGAGCGGCATTGCGGCCATCGAGAGGGTTGTCCAGCAGCTAGAGAGTCCCCTGCAATCCTGGAAGTCCTCCCATGCCCTGGAGACACACCTCCAGGCCGGCTAGACGAGCGTTCCGGCCATACGGGCCGTGTTCGGGGAGAGAGAGACTCCCCTCCAAAGACAGCTTTCCTCCCGCAGCATAGAGACATAACCTCCCGGGCAGCTAGAGCGGCATTCCTGCCATAGAGACAGTCTTGCGGTGGTTCGAGAGGCCCCTCCAAGCCAGGAAGTCCTCCCGGATCAGAGAGAGAGACCTCCAGGACGGCTACAGTGGCCTTCCTGTAAGAGAGACTTTGTTCTGGGAGCTAGAGAGTCACCGACGATCCCAGGATTCCTGCCACATCATGGAGACACACCTGCAAAAGACGGAGAGAGGCGTTCAGGTCATAGAGATGCTGTTGGGGCGGCTAGAGAATGCGCTGCGATCCCAGAAGTCATCAGGCATCATAGACACATACGTCCAGCGCAGCTAGAGTGGCATTGCGGTCAGAGAGACTGTTTTGCCTCGGCTCGAGAGTGCCCTGTGATCCCAGAGCTCCGCCCAGATCTTTGAGACCTCCTTCCGGCACAGCTAGAGTGGCGTTGCAGTCCTAGACATGGTAGTCGCGCGGTTAGAGAGTCCCTTCCAATGCCAAAATTCTCCCGGATCACGGAGACGTCCCTGGGGAATGGCTGGAGTGGCGTCCCAATCCTAGAAACGGTGTTCCATCAATTAGAGAGTGCCATGCTGCCCCAGATGTCCTCCTTGATCATGGAGACATACCTCTGGGACGGCTACAGGAGCGTCGTGGAGAAAGAGACGTTGTTCCGGTGACTAGAGAGTCACTAGAAGCAGAAAAGGGGTGGGAGGCCGCAAATGGGTGGGAGGCTGGAGGGGAGGTAGAGGCCAGAAAGAAGTGGAGGCTGCAAAGGGGTGGGAGGCCGCAAAGATGTGGGAGGCTGGAGGGGAGGTAGAGGCCAGAAAAAAGTGGAGGCCGCAAAGGGGTGGGAGGCCGCAAAGGTGTGGGAGGCTGGAGGGGAGGTAGAGGCCAGAAAGAAGTGGAGGCCGAACAGTGGTGAAAGGCTGGAGCGTGTCCCGCATCATAGAGAAGTTGCATGCGGGACGGCTAGAGTGGCATTCCGCTTGTGGAAACGGTGTTCTGGCACCTACAGAGTAGTCGCTTCCCCTCCCGCAAGTCCTCCGGGATGAGAGAGACATAGCTGCCAGAGGGCTAGAGTGGCATTCCCGTCACGGAGGTGGTGTTGCAGCGCCTGGAGAATCCCCTCTGGCCTCGGGCGGCCTCCCGATCACGGAGATATACCTCCGGCATGGCTAGAGCGGCATTCTGATCAGAGAGATGCTGTTCCGGCAGATAGAGACTCCCCTGCGATCCCGGAAATCCTCCCAGATCAGAGACACATACGTCTGGGCTGGCCAGACAGGCCTCCCTATCGTTGTCAACGGTGTTCCCACAGCTAGAGAGTCCCCTGCCAGCCCAGAAGTCCAAGCAGAGCATACACACATCCCTCCCAGAGAGGCAGAGTGGCATTCCAGTGGTAGAGATGGTGTCAAAGCACCTCGAGACTCCGTTCCACACACACAAGTCCTCCCGCATCACAAAGACATCCATCCAGAGGGCTAGAGTGGCATTGCGGCATACAGGGATGGTCTTGCCATGGCTGGAGAGTCGTCTCTGAGCCCAGAACCCCCCCTGCATCATGCAGACGTACCTGCTGAATGGCTTGAGTGGCATTGCGGTCATAGAGCGGGTTGCCCGGCAACGAGACGGTCACCTCCGATCCCAGAAATCCGCCTCCATCACAGAGACACGCCTCCAGGACGGCTAGAGTGGCCTTCTGGACCGTAGGGACAGCTTTCAGACCGCTACAGAGAGTCACATTTGATCCCAGAGGTCCTCCCGCGTCCTGGAGGCATACCTCCGGGACGGCTAGAGGGGCGTTCCGGTGCTACAGGCAATTTTCCCACGGTCAGTCAGTCGCCTCCGATGCCCCCAGTCCTCTCGCATCATGGAGATATAGATGCAGGGTGGCCAGAGCGGCATTGCGGCCATCGAGAGGGTTGTCCAGCAGCTAGAGAGTCCCCTGCAATCCTGGAAGTCCTCCCATGCCCTGGAGACACACCTCCAGGCCGGCTAGACGGGCGTTCCGGCCATACGGGCCGTGTTCGGGGAGAGAGAGACTCCCCTCCAAAGACAGCTTTCCTCCCGCAGCATAGAGACATAACCTCCCGGGCAGCTAGAGCGGCATTCCTGCCATAGAGACAGTCTTGCGGTGGTTCGAGAGGCCCCTCCAAGCCAGGAAGTCCTCCCGGATCAGAGAGAGAGACCTCCAGGACGGCTACAGTGGCCTTCCTGTAAGAGAGACTTTGTTCTGGGAGCTAGAGAGTCACCGACGATCCCAGGATTCCTGCCACATCATGGAGACACACCTGCAAAAGACGGAGAGAGGCGTTCAGGTCATAGAGATGCTGTTGGGGCGGCTAGAGAATGCGCTGCGATCCCAGAAGTCATCAGGCATCATAGACACATACGTCCAGCGCAGCTAGAGTGGCATTGCGGTCAGAGAGACTGTTTTGCCTCGGCTCGAGAGTGCCCTGTGATCCCAGAGCTCCGCCCAGATCTTTGAGACCTCCTTCCGGCACAGCTAGAGTGGCGTTGCAGTCCTAGACATGGTAGTCGCGCGGTTAGAGAGTCCCTTCCAATGCCAAAATTCTCCCGGATCACGGAGACGTACCTGGGAAATGGCTGGAGTGGCGTCCCAATCCTAGAAACGGTGTTCCATCAGTTAGAGAGTGCCATCCTGTCCCAGATGTCCTCCTTGATCATGGAGACATACCTCTGGGACGGCTAGAGGAGTGTCGTGGAGAAAGAGACGTTGTTCCGCTGACTAGAGGGTCACTAGAAGCAGAAAAGGGGTGGGAGGCCGCAAAGGTGTGGGAGGCTGGAGGGGAGGTAGAGGCCAGAAAAAAGTGGAGGCCGCAAAGGGGTGGGAGGCCGCAAAGGTGTGGGAGGCTGGAGGGGAGGTAGAGGCCAGAAAAAAGTGGAGGCCGCAAAGGGGTGGGAGGCCGCAAAGGTGTGGGAGGCTGGAGGGGAGGTAGAGGCCAGAAAAAAATGGAGGCCGCAAAGTGGTGAAAAGCTGGAGCGTGTCCCGCATCATAGAGAAGTTGCATGCGGGACGGCTAGAGTGGCATTCCGCTTGTGGAAACGGTGTTCTGGCACCTACAGAGTCCCTTCCCCTCCCGCAAGTCCTCCGGGATGAGAGAGACATAGCTGCCAGAGGGCTAGAGTGGCATTCCCGTCACGGAGGTGGTGTTGCAGCGCCTGGAGAATCCCCTCTGGCCTCGGGCGGCCTCCCGATCACGGAGATATACCTCCGGCATGGCTAGAGCGGCATTCTGATCAGAGAGATGCTGTTCCGGCAGATAGAGACTCCCCTGCGATCCCGGAAATCCTCCCAGATCAGAGACACATACGTCTGGGCTGGCCAGACAGGCCTCCCTATCGTTGTCAACGGTGTTCCCACAGCTAGAGAGTCCCCTGCCAGCCCAGAAGTCCAAGCAGAGCATACACACATCCCTCCCAGACAGGCAGAGTGGCATTCCAGCGGTAGAGATGGTGTCAAAGCACCTCGAGACTCCGTTCCACACACACAAGTCCTCCCGCATCACAAAGACATCCATCCAGGAGGGCTAGAGTGGCATTGCGGCATACAGGGATGGTCTTGCCATGGCTGGAGAGTCGTCTCTGAGCCCAGAACCCCCCCTGCATCATGCAGACGTACCTGCTGAATGGCTTGAGTGGCATTGCGGTCATAGAGCGGGTTGCCCGGCAACGAGACGGTCACCTCCGATCCCAGAAATCCGCCTCCATCACAGAGACACACCTCCAGGACAGCTAGAGTGGCGTTCTGGACCGTAGGGAGAGCTTTCAGACCGCTACAGAGAGTCACATTTGATCCCAGAGGTCCTCCCGCGTCCTGGAGGCATACCTCCGGGACGGCTAGAGGGGCGTTCCGGTGCTACAGGCAATTTTCCCACGGTCAGTCAGTCGCCTCCGATGCCCCCAGTCCTCTCGCATCATGGAGATATAGATGCAGGGTGGCCAGAGCGGCATTGCGGCCATCGAGACGGTTGTGCAGCAGCTAGAGAGTCCCCTGCAATCCTGGAAGTCCTCCCATGCCCTGGAGACACACCTCCAGGCCGGCTAGACGGGCGTTCCGGCCATACGGGCCGTGTTCGGGGAGAGAGAGACTCCCCTCCAAAGACAGCTTTCCTCCCGCAGCATAGAGACATAACCTCCCAGGCAGCTAGAGCGGCATTCCTGCCATAGAGACAGTCTTGCGGTGGTTCGAGAGGCCCCTCCAAGCCAGGAAGTCCTCCCGGATCAGAGAGAGAGACCTCCAGGACGGCTACAGTGGCCTTCCTGTAAGAGAGACTTTGTTCTGGGAGCTAGAGAGTCACCGACGATCCCAGGATTCCTGCCACATCATGGAGACACACCTGCAAAAGACGGAGAGAGGCGTTCAGGTCATAGAGATGCTGTTGGGGCGGCTAGAGAATGCGCTGCGATCCCAGAAGTCATCAGGCATCATAGACACATACGTCCAGCGCAGCTAGAGTGGCATTGCGGTCAGAGAGACTGTTTTGCCTCGGCTCGAGAGTGCCCTGTGATCCCAGAGCTCCGCCCAGATCTTTGAGACCTCCTTCCGGCACAGCTAGAGTGGCGTTGCAGTCCTAGACATGGTAGTCGCGCGGTTAGAGAGTCCCTTCCAATGCCAAAATTCTCCCGGATCACGGAGACGTACCTGGGAAATGGCTGGAGTGGCGTCCCAATCCTAGAAACGGTGTTCCATCAGTTAGAGAGTGCCATCCTGTCCCAGATGTCCTCCTTGATCATGGAGACATACCTCTGGGATGGCTAGAGGAGCGTCGTGGAGAAAGAGACGTTGTTCCGGTGACTAGAGAGTCACTAGAAGCAGAAAAGGGGTGGGAGGCCGCAAAGGTGTGGGAGGCTGGAGGGGAGGTAGAGGCCAGAAAAAAGTGGAGGCCGCAAAGGGGTGGGAGGCCGCAAAGGTGTGGGAGGCTGGAGGGGAGGTAGAGGCCAGAAAGAAGTGGAGGCCGCAAAGTGGTGAAAGGCTGGAGCGTGTCCCGCATCATAGAGAAGTTGCATGCGGGACGGCTAGAGTGGCATTCCGCTTGTGGAAACGGTGTTCTGGCACCTACAGAGTCCCTTCCCCTCCCGCAAGTCCTCCGGGATGAGAGAGACATAGCTGCCAGAGGGCTAGAGTGGCATTCCCGTCACGGAGGTGGTGTTGCAGCGCCTGGAGAATCCCCTCTGGCCTCGGGCGGCCTCCCGATCACGGAGATATACCTCCGGCATGGCTAGAGCGGCATTCTGATCAGAGAGATGCTGTTCCGGCAGATAGAGACTCCCCTGCGATCCCGGAAATCCTCCCAGATCAGAGACACATACGTCTGGGCTGGCCAGACAGGCCTCCCTATCGTTGTCAACGGTGTTCCCACAGCTAGAGAGTCCCCTGCCAGCCCAGAAGTCCAAGCAGAGCATACACACATCCCTCCCAGACAGGCAGAGTGGCATTCCAGCGGTAGAGATGGTGTCAAAGCACCTCGAGACTCCGTTCCACACACACAAGTCCTCCCGCATCACAAAGACATCCATCCAGGAGGGCTAGAGTGGCATTGCGGCATACAGGGATGGTCTTGCCATGGCTGGAGAGTCGTCTCTGAGCCCAGAACCCCCCCTGCATCATGCAGACGTACCTGCTGAATGGCTTGAGTGGCATTGCGGTCATAGAGCGGGTTGCCCGGCAACGAGACGGTCACCTCCGATCCCAGAAATCCGCCTCCATCACAGAGACACGCCTCCAGGACGGCTAGAGTGGCGTTCTGGACCGTAAGGACAGCTTTCACACCGCTACAGAGAGTCACATTTGATCCCAGAGGTCCTCCCGCGTCCTGGAGGCATACCTCCGGGACGGCTAGAGGGGCGTTCCGGTGCTACAGGCGATTTTCCCACGGTCAGTCAGTCGCCTCCGATGCCCCCAGTCCTCTCGCATCATGGAGATATAGATGCAGGGTGGCCAGAGCGGCATTGCGGCCATCGAGAGGGTTGTCCAGCAGCTAGAGAGTCCCCTGCAATCCTGGAAGTCCTCCCATGCCCTGGAGACACACCTCCAGGCCGGCTAGACGGGCGTTCCGGCCATACGGGCCGTGTTCGGGGAGAGAGAGACTCCCCTCCAAAGACAGCTTTCCTCCCGCAGCATAGAGACATAACCTCCCGGGCAGCTAGAGCGGCATTCCTGCCATAGAGACAGTCTTGCGGTGGTTCGAGAGGCCCCTCCAAGCCAGGAAGTCCTCCCGGATCAGAGAGAGAGACCTCCAGGACGGCTACAGTGGCCTTCCTGTAAGAGAGACTTTGTTCTGGGAGCTAGAGAGTCACCGACGATCCCAGGATTCCTGCCACATCATGGAGACACACCTGCAAAAGACGGAGAGAGGCGTTCAGGTCATAGAGATGCTGTTGGGGCGGCTAGAGAATGCGCTGCGATCCCAGAAGTCATCAGGCATCATAGACACATACGTCCAGCGCAGCTAGAGTGGCATTGCGGTCAGAGAGACTGTTTTGCCTCGGCTCGAGAGTGCCCTGTGATCCCAGAGCTCCGCCCAGATCTTTGAGACCTCCTTCCGGCACAGCTAGAGTGGCGTTGCAGTCCTAGACATGGTAGTCGCGCGGTTAGAGAGTCCCTTCCAATGCCAAAATTCTCCCGGATCACGGAGACGTACCTGGGAAATGGCTGGAGTGGCGTCCCAATCCTAGAAACGGTGTTCCATCAGTTAGAGAGTGCCATCCTGTCCCAGATGTCCTCCTTGATCATGGAGACATACCTCTGGGACGGCTAGAGGAGTGTCGTGGAGAAAGAGACGTTGTTCCGCTGACTAGAGGGTCACTAGAAGCAGAAAAGGGGTGGGAGGCCGCAAAGGTGTGGGAGGCTGGAGGGGAGGTAGAGGCCAGAAAAAAGTGGAGGCCGCAAAGGGGTGGGAGGCCGCAAAGGTGTGGGAGGCTGGAGGGGAGGTAGAGGCCAGAAAAAAGTGGAGGCCGCAAAGGGGTGGGAGGCCGCAAAGGTGTGGGAGGCTGGAGGGGAGGTAGAGGCCAGAAAAATGGAGGCCGAAAAGTGGTGAAAGGCTGGAGCGTGTCCCGCATCATAGAGAAGTTGCATGCGGGACGGCTAGAGTGGCATTCCGCTTGTGGAAACGGTGTTCTGGCACCTACAGAGTCCCTTCCCCTCCCGCAAGTCCTCCGGGATGAGAGAGACATAGCTGCCAGAGGGCTAGAGTGGCATTCCCGTCACGGAGGTGGTGTTGCAGCGCCTGGAGAATCCCCTCTGGCCTCGGGCGGCCTCCCGATCACGGAGATATACCTCCGGCATGGCTAGAGCGGCATTCTGATCAGAGAGATGCTGTTCCGGCAGATAGAGACTCCCCTGCGATCCCGGAAATCCTCCCAGATCAGAGACACATACGTCTGGGCTGGCCAGACAGGCCTCCCTATCGTTGTCAACGGTGTTCCCACAGCTAGAGAGTCCCCTGCCAGCCCAGAAGTCCAAGCAGAGCATACACACATCCCTCCCAGACAGGCAGAGTGGCATTCCAGCGGTAGAGATGGTGTCAAAGCACCTCGAGACTCCGTTCCACACACACAAGTCCTCCCGCATCACAAAGACATCCATCCAGGAGGGCTAGAGTGGCATTGCGGCATACAGGGATGGTCTTGCCATGGCTGGAGAGTCGTCTCTGAGCCCAGAACCCCCCCTGCATCATGCAGACGTACCTGCTGAATGGCTTGAGTGGCATTGCGGTCATAGAGCGGGTTGCCCGGCAACGAGACGGTCACCTCCGATCCCAGAAATCCGCCTCCATCACAGAGACACACCTCCAGGACAGCTAGAGTGGCGTTCTGGACCGTAGGGACAGCTTTCAGACCGCTACAGAGAGTCACATTTGATCCCAGAGGTCCTCCCGCGTCCTGGAGGCATACCTCCGGGACGGCTAGAGGGGCGTTCCGGTGCTACAGGCAATTTTCCCACGGTCAGTCAGTCGCCTCCGATGCCCCCAGTCCTCTCGCATCATGGAGATATAGATGCAGGGTGGCCAGAGCGGCATTGCGGCCATCGAGACGGTTGTGCAGCAGCTAGAGAGTCCCCTGCAATCCTGGAAGTCCTCCCATGCCCTGGAGACACACCTCCAGGCCGGCTAGACGGGCGTTCCGGCCATACGGGCCGTGTTCGGGGAGAGAGAGACTCCCCTCCAAAGACAGCTTTCCTCCCGCAGCATAGAGACATAACCTCCCAGGCAGCTAGAGCGGCATTCCTGCCATAGAGACAGTCTTGCGGTGGTTCGAGAGGCCCCTCCAAGCCAGGAAGTCCTCCCGGATCAGAGAGAGAGACCTCCAGGACGGCTACAGTGGCCTTCCTGTAAGAGAGACTTTGTTCTGGGAGCTAGACAGTCACCGACGATCCCAGGATTCCTGCCACATCATGGAGACACACCTGCAAAAGACGGAGAGAGGCGTTCAGGTCATAGAGATGCTGTTGGGGCGGCTAGAGAATGCGCTGCGATCCCAGAAGTCATCAGGCATCATAGACACATACGTCCAGCGCAGCTAGAGTGGCATTGCGGTCAGAGAGACTGTTTTGCCTCGGCTAGAGTGTGCCCTGTGATCCCAGAGCTCCGCCCAGATCTTTGAGACCTCCTTCCGGCACAGCTAGAGTGGCGTTGCAGTCCTAGACATGGTAGTCGCGCGGTTAGAGAGTCCCTTCCAATGCCAAAATTCTCCCGGATCACGGAGACGTACCTGGGAAATGGCTGGAGTGGCGTCCCAATCCTAGAAACGGTGTTCCATCAGTTAGAGAGTGCCATCCTGTCCCAGATGTCCTCCTTGATCATGGAGACATACCTCTGGGATGGCTAGAGGAGCGTCGTGGAGAAAGAGACATTGTTCCGGTGACTAGAGAGTCACTAGAAGCAGAAAAGGGGTGGGAGGCCGCAAAGGTGTGGGAGGCTGGAGGGGAGGTAGAGGCCAGAAAAAAGTGGAGGCCGCAAAGGGGTGGGAGGCCGCAAAGGTGTGGGAGGCTGGAGGGGAGGTAGAGGCCAGAAAGAAGTGGAGGCCGCAAAGTGGTGAAAGGCTGGAGCGTGTCCCGCATCATAGAGAAGTTGCATGCGGGACGGCTAGAGTGGCATTCCGCTTGTGGAAACGGTGTTCTGGCACCTACAGAGTCCCTTCCCCTCCCGCAAGTCCTCCGGGATGAGAGAGACATAGCTGCCAGAGGGCTAGAGTGGCATTCCCGTCACGGAGGTGGTGTTGCAGCGCCTGGAGAATCCCCTCTGGCCTCGGGCGGCCTCCCGATCACGGAGATATACCTCCGGCATGGCTAGAGCGGCATTCTGATCAGAGAGATGCTGTTCCGGCAGATAGAGACTCCCCTGCGATCCCGGAAATCCTCCCAGATCAGAGACACATACGTCTGGGCTGGCCAGACAGGCCTCCCTATCGTTGTCAACGGTGTTCCCACAGCTAGAGAGTCCCCTGCCAGCCCAGAAGTCCAAGCAGAGCATACACACATCCCTCCCAGACAGGCAGAGTGGCATTCCAGCGGTAGAGATGGTGTCAAAGCACCTCGAGACTCCGTTCCACACACACAAGTCCTCCCGCATCACAAAGACATCCATCCAGGAGGGCTAGAGTGGCATTGCGGCATACAGGGATGGTCTTGCCATGGCTGGAGAGTCGTCTCCGAGCCCAGAACCCCCCCTGCATCATGCAGACGTACCTGCTGAATGGCTTGAGTGGCATTGCGGTCATAGAGCGGGTTGCCCGGCAACGAGACGGTCACCTCCGATCCCAGAAATCCGCCTCCATCACAGAGACACGCCTCCAGGACGGCTAGAGTGGCGTTCTGGACCGTAAGGACAGCTTTCACACCGCTACAGAGAGTCACATTTGATCCCAGAGGTCCTCCCGCGTCCTGGAGGCATACCTCCGGGACGGCTAGAGGGGCGTTCCGGTGCTACAGGCGATTTTCCCACGGTCAGTCAGTCGCCTCCGATGCCCCCAGTCCTCTCGCATCATGGAGATATAGATGCAGGGTGGCCAGAGCGGCATTGCGGCCATCGAGACGGTTGTGCAGCAGCTAGAGAGTCCCCTGCAATCCTGGAAGTCCTCCCATGCCCTGGAGACACACCTCCAGGCCGGCTAGACGGGCGTTCCGGCCATACGGGCCGTGTTCGGGGAGAGAGAGACTCCCCTCCAAAGACAGCTTTCCTCCCGCAGCATAGAGACATAACCTCCCGGGCAGCTAGAGCGGCATTCCTGCCATAGAGACAGTCTTGCGGTGGTTCGAGAGGCCCCTCCAAGCCAGGAAGTCCTCCCGGATCAGAGAGAGAGACCTCCAGGACGGCTACAGTGGCCTTCCTGTAAGAGAGACTTTGTTCTGGGAGCTAGAGAGTCACCGACGATCCCAGGATTCCTGCCACATCATGGAGACACACCTGCAAAAGACGGAGAGAGGCGTTCAGGTCATAGAGATGCTGTTGGGGCGGCTAGAGAATGCGCTGCGATCCCAGAAGTCATCAGGCATCATAGACACATACGTCCAGCGCAGCTAGAGTGGCATTGCGGTCAGAGAGACTGTTTTGCCTCGGCTCGAGAGTGCCCTGTGATCCCAGAGCTCCGCCCAGATCTTTGAGACCTCCTTCCGGCACAGCTAGAGTGGCGTTGCAGTCCTAGACATGGTAGTCGCGCGGTTAGAGAGTCCCTTCCAATGCCAAAATTCTCCCGGATCACGGAGACGTCCCTGGGAAATGGCTGGAGTGGCGTCCCAATCCTAGAAACGGTGTTCCATCAGTTAGAGAGTGCCATCCTGTCCCAGATGTCCTCCTTGATCATGGAGACATACCTCTGGGACGGCTAGAGGAGTGTCGTGGAGAAAGAGACGTTGTTCCGCTGACTAGAGGGTCACTAGAAGCAGAAAAGGGGTGGGAGGCCGCAAAGGTGTGGGAGGCTGGAGGGGAGGTAGAGGCCAGAAAAAAGTGGAGGCCGCAAAGGGGTGGGAGGCCGCAAAGGTGTGGGAGGCTGGAGGGGAGGTAGAGGCCAGAAAAAAGTGGAGGCCGCAAAGGGGTGGGAGGCCGCAAAGGTGTGGGAGGCTGGAGGGGAGGTAGAGGCCAGAAAAAAGTGGAGGCCGAACAGTGGTGAAAGGCTGGAGCGTGTCCCGCATCATAGAGAAGTTGCATGCGGGACGGCTAGAGTGGCATTCCGCTTGTGGAAACGGTGTTCTGGCACCTACAGAGTCCCTTCCCCTCCCGCAAGTCCTCCGGGATGAGAGAGACATAGCTGCCAGAGGGCTAGAGTGGCATTCCCGTCACGGAGGTGGTGTTGCAGCGCCTGGAGAATCCCCTCTGGCCTCGGGCGGCCTCCCGATCACGGAGATATACCTCCGGCATGGCTAGAGCGGCATTCTGATCAGAGAGATGCTGTTCCGGCAGATAGAGACTCCCCTGCGATCCCGGAAATCCTCCCAGATCAGAGACACATACGTCTGGGCTGGCCAGACAGGCCTCCCTATCGTTGTCAACGGTGTTCCCACAGCTAGAGAGTCCCCTGCCAGCCCAGAAGTCCAAGCAGAGCATACACACATCCCTCCCAGACAGGCAGAGTGGCATTCCAGCGGTAGAGATGGTGTCAAAGCACCTCGAGACTCCGTTCCACACACACAAGTCCTCCCGCATCACAAAGACATCCATCCAGGAGGGCTAGAGTGGCATTGCGGCATACAGGGATGGTCTTGCCATGGCTGGAGAGTCGTCTCTGAGCCCAGAACCCCCCCTGCATCATGCAGACGTACCTGCTGAATGGCTTGAGTGGCATTGCGGTCATAGAGCGGGTTGCCCGGCAACGAGACGGTCACCTCCGATCCCAGAAATCCGCCTCCATCACAGAGACACACCTCCAGGACAGCTAGAGTGGCGTTCTGGACCGTAGGGACAGCTTTCAGACCGCTACAGAGAGTCACATTTGATCCCAGAGGTCCTCCCGCGTCCTGGAGGCATACCTCCAGGACGGCTAGAGGGGCGTTCCGGTGCTACAGGCAATTTTCCCACGGTCAGTCAGTCGCCTCCGATGCCCCCAGTCCTCTCGCATCATGGAGATATAGATGCAGGGTGGCCAGAGCGGCATTGCGGCCATCGAGACGGTTGTGCAGCAGCTAGAGAGTCCCCTGCAATCCTGGAAGTCCTCCCATGCCCTGGAGACACACCTCCAGGCCGGCTAGACGGGCGTTCCGGCCATACGGGCCGTGTTCGGGGAGAGAGAGACTCCCCTCCAAAGACAGCTTTCCTCCCGCAGCATAGAGACATAACCTCCCAGGCAGCTAGAGCGGCATTCCTGCCATAGAGACAGTCTTGCGGTGGTTCGAGAGGCCCCTCCAAGCCAGGAAGTCCTCCCGGATCAGAGAGAGAGACCTCCAGGACGGCTACAGTGGCCTTCCTGTAAGAGAGACTTTGTTCTGGGAGCTAGAGAGTCACCGACGATCCCAGGATTCCTGCCACATCATGGAGACACACCTGCAAAAGACGGAGAGAGGCGTTCAGGTCATAGAGATGCTGTTGGGGCGGCTAGAGAATGCGCTGCGATCCCAGAAGTCATCAGGCATCATAGACACATACGTCCAGCGCAGCTAGAGTGGCATTGCGGTCAGAGAGACTGTTTTGCCTCGGCTAGAGTGTGCCCTGTGATCCCAGAGCTCCGCCCAGATCTTTGAGACCTCCTTCCGGCACAGCTAGAGTGGCGTTGCAGTCCTAGACATGGTAGTCGCGCGGTTAGAGAGTCCCTTCCAATGCCAAAATTCTCCCGGATCACGGAGACGTACCTGGGAAATGGCTGGAGTGGCGTCCCAATCCTAGAAACGGTGTTCCATCAGTTAGAGAGTGCCATCCTGTCCCAGATGTCCTCCTTGATCATGGAGACATACCTCTGGGATGGCTAGAGGAGCGTCGTGGAGAAAGAGACGTTGTTCCGGTGACTAGAGAGTCACTAGAAGCAGAAAAGGGGTGGGAGGCCGCAAAGGTTTGGGAGGCTGGAGGGGAGGTAGAGGCCAGAAAAAAGTGGAGGCCGCAAAGGGGTGGGAGGCCGCAAAGGTGTGGGAGGCTGGAGGGGAGGTAGAGGCCAGAAAAAAGTGGAGGCCGAACAGTGGTGAAAGGCTGGAGCGTGTCCCGCATCATAGAGAAGTTGCATGCGGGACGGCTAGAGTGGCATTCCGCTTGTGGAAACGGTGTTCTGGCACCTACAGAGTCCCTTCCCCTCCCGCAAGTCCTCCGGGATGAGAGAGACATAGCTGCCAGAGGGCTAGAGTGGCATTCCCGTCACGGAGGTGGTGTTGCAGCGCCTGGAGAATCCCCTCTGGCCTCGGGCGGCCTCCCGATCACGGAGATATACCTCCGGCATGGCTAGAGCGGCATTCTGATCAGAGAGATGCTGTTCCGGCAGATAGAGACTCCCCTGCGATCCCGGAAATCCTCCCAGATCAGAGACACATACGTCTGGGCTGGCCAGACAGGCCTCCCTATCGTTGTCAACGGTGTTCCCACAGCTAGAGAGTCCCCTGCCAGCCCAGAAGTCCAAGCAGAGCATACACACATCCCTCCCAGACAGGCAGAGTGGCATTCCAGCGGTAGAGATGGTGTCAAAGCACCTCGAGACTCCGTTCCACACACACAAGTCCTCCCGCATCACAAAGACATCCATCCAGGAGGGCTAGAGTGGCATTGCGGCATACAGGGATGGTCTTGCCATGGCTGGAGAGTCGTCTCCGAGCCCAGAACCCCCCCTGCATCATGCAGACGTACCTGCTGAATGGCTTGAGTGGCATTGCGGTCATAGAGCGGGTTGCCCGGCAACGAGACGGTCACCTCCGATCCCAGAAATCCGCCTCCATCACAGAGACACGCCTCCAGGACGGCTAGAGTGGCGTTCTGGACCGTAAGGACAGCTTTCACACCGCTACAGAGAGTCACATTTGATCCCAGAGGTCCTCCCGCGTCCTGGAGGCATACCTCCGGGACGGCTAGAGGGGCGTTCCGGTGCTACAGGCGATTTTCCCACGGTCAGTCAGTCGCCTCCGATGCCCCCAGTCCTCTCGCATCATGGAGATATAGATGCAGGGTGGCCAGAGCGGCATTGCGGCCATCGAGAGGGTTGTCCAGCAGCTAGAGAGTCCCCTGCAATCCTGGAAGTCCTCCCATGCCCTGGAGACACACCTCCAGGCCGGCTAGACGGGCGTTCCGGCCATACGGGCCGTGTTCGGGGAGAGAGAGACTCCCCTCCAAAGACAGCTTTCCTCCCGCAGCATAGAGACATAACCTCCCGGGCAGCTAGAGCGGCATTCCTGCCATAGAGACAGTCTTGCGGTGGTTCGAGAGGCCCCTCCAAGCCAGGAAGTCCTCCCGGATCAGAGAGAGAGACCTCCAGGACGGCTACAGTGGCCTTCCTGTAAGAGAGACTTTGTTCTGGGAGCTAGAGAGTCACCGACGATCCCAGGATTCCTGCCACATCATGGAGACACACCTGCAAAAGACGGAGAGAGGCGTTCAGGTCATAGAGATGCTGTTGGGGCGGCTAGAGAATGCGCTGCGATCCCAGAAGTCATCAGGCATCATAGACACATACGTCCAGCGCAGCTAGAGTGGCATTGCGGTCAGAGAGACTGTTTTGCCTCGGCTCGAGAGTGCCCTGTGATCCCAGAGCTCCGCCCAGATCTTTGAGACCTCCTTCCGGCACAGCTAGAGTGGCGTTGCAGTCCTAGACATGGTAGTCGCGCGGTTAGAGAGTCCCTTCCAATGCCAAAATTCTCCCGGATCACGGAGACGTACCTGGGAAATGGCTGGAGTGGCGTCCCAATCCTAGAAACGGTGTTCCATCAGTTAGAGAGTGCCATCCTGTCCCAGATGTCCTCCTTGATCATGGAGACATACCTCTGGGACGGCTAGAGGAGTGTCGTGGAGAAAGAGACGTTGTTCCGCTGACTAGAGGGTCACTAGAAGCAGAAAAGGGGTGGGAGGCCGCAAAGGTGTGGGAGGCTGGAGGGGAGGTAGAGGCCAGAAAAAAGTGGAGGCCGCAAAGGGGTGGGAGGCCGCAAAGGTGTGGGAGGCTGGAGGGGAGGTAGAGGCCAGAAAAAAGTGGAGGCCGCAAAGGGGTGGGAGGCCGCAAAGGTGTGGGAGGCTGGAGGGGAGGTAGAGGCCAGAAAAATGGAGGCCGAAAAGTGGTGAAAGGCTGGAGCGTGTCCCGCATCATAGAGAAGTTGCATGCGGGACGGCTAGAGTGGCATTCCGCTTGTGGAAACGGTGTTCTGGCACCTACAGAGTCCCTTCCCCTCCCGCAAGTCCTCCGTGATGAGAGAGACATAGCTGCCAGAGGGCTAGAGTGGCATTCCCGTCACGGAGGTGGTGTTGCAGCGCCTGGAGAATCCCCTCTGGCCTCGGGCGGCCTCCCGATCACGGAGATATACCTCCGGCATGGCTAGAGCGGCATTCTGATCAGAGAGATGCTGTTCCGGCAGATAGAGACTCCCCTGCGATCCCGGAAATCCTCCCAGATCAGAGACACATACGTCTGGGCTGGCCAGACAGGCCTCCCTATCGTTGTCAACGGTGTTCCCACAGCTAGAGAGTCCCCTGCCAGCCCAGAAGTCCAAGCAGAGCATACACACATCCCTCCCAGACAGGCAGAGTGGCATTCCAGCGGTAGAGATGGTGTCAAAGCACCTCGAGACTCCGTTCCACACACACAAGTCCTCCCGCATCACAAAGACATCCATCCAGGAGGGCTAGAGTGGCATTGCGGCATACAGGGATGGTCTTGCCATGGCTGGAGAGTCGTCTCTGAGCCCAGAACCCCCCCTGCATCATGCAGACGTACCTGCTGAATGGCTTGAGTGGCATTGCGGTCATAGAGCGGGTTGCCCGGCAACGAGACGGTCACCTCCGATCCCAGAAATCCGCCTCCATCACAGAGACACACCTCCAGGACAGCTAGAGTGGCGTTCTGGACCGTAGGGAGAGCTTTCAGACCGCTACAGAGAGTCACATTTGATCCCAGAGGTCCTCCCGCGTCCTGGAGGCATACCTCCGGGACGGCTAGAGGGGCGTTCCGGTGCTACAGGCAATTTTCCCACGGTCAGTCAGTCGCCTCCGATGCCCCCAGTACTCTCGCATCATGGAGATATAGATGCAGGGTGGCCAGAGCGGCATTGCGGCCATCGAGAGGGTTGTGCAGCAGCTAGAGAGTCCCCTGCAATCCTGGAAGTCCTCCCATGCCCTGGAGACACACCTCCAGGCCGGCTAGACGGGCGTTCCGGCCATACGGGCCGTGTTCGGGGAGAGAGAGACTCCCCTCCAAAGACAGCTTTCCTCCCGCAGCATAGAGACATAACCTCCCAGGCAGCTAGAGCGGCATTCCTGCCATAGAGACAGTCTTGCGGTGGTTCGAGAGGCCCCTCCAAGCCAGGAAGTCCTCCCGGATCAGAGAGAGAGACCTCCAGGACGGCTACAGTGGCCTTCCTGTAAGAGAGACTTTGTTCTGGGAGCTAGACAGTCACCGACGATCCCAGGATTCCTGCCACATCATGGAGACACACCTGCAAAAGACGGAGAGAGGCGTTCAGGTCATAGAGATGCTGTTGGGGCGGCTAGAGAATGCGCTGCGATCCCAGAAGTCATCAGGCATCATAGACACATACGTCCAGCGCAGCTAGAGTGGCATTGCGGTCAGAGAGACTGTTTTGCCTCGGCTCGAGAGTGCCCTGTGATCCCAGAGCTCCGCCCAGATCTTTGAGACCTCCTTCCGGCACAGCTAGAGTGGCGTTGCAGTCCTAGACATGGTAGTCGCGCGGTTAGAGAGTCCCTTCCAATGCCAAAATTCTCCCGGATCACGGAGACGTCCCTGGGAAATGGCTGGAGTGGCGTCCCAATCCTAGAAACGGTGTTCCATCAGTTAGAGAGTGCCATCCTGTCCCAGATGTCCTCCTTGATCATGGAGACATACCTCTGGGATGGCTAGAGGAGCGTCGTGGAGAAAGAGACATTGTTCCGGTGACTAGAGAGTCACTAGAAGCAGAAAAGGGGTGGGAGGCCGCAAAGGTGTGGGAGGCTGGAGGGGAGGTAGAGGCCAGAAAAAAGTGGAGGCCGCAAAGGGGTGGGAGGCCGCAAAGGTGTGGGAGGCTGGAGGGGAGGTAGAGGCCAGAAAGAAGTGGAGGCCGCAAAGTGGTGAAAGGCTGGAGCGTGTCCCGCATCATAGAGAAGTTGCATGCGGGACGGCTAGAGTGGCATTCCGCTTGTGGAAA
The DNA here is from genome assembly GCF_964289735.1 of Phaethon aethereus. Lineage (NCBI taxonomy): Eukaryota > Metazoa > Chordata > Aves > Phaethontiformes > Phaethontidae > Phaethon > Phaethon aethereus. Next base: position 23,509 of record NW_028113826.1, on the reverse strand, counting down.
CGGTGTTCTGGCACCTACAGAGTCCCTTCCCCTCCCGCAAGTCCTCCGGGATGAGAGAGACATAGCTGCCAGAGGGCTAGAGTGGCATTCCCGTCACGGAGGTGGTGTTGCAGCGCCTGGAGAATCCCCTCTGGCCTCGGGCGGCCTCCCGATCACGGAGATATACCTCCGGCATGGCTAGAGCGGCATTCTGATCAGAGAGATGCTGTTCCGGCAGATAGAGACTCCCCTGCGATCCCGGAAATCCTCCCAGATCAGAGACACATACGTCTGGGCTGGCCAGACAGGCCTCCCTATCGTTGTCAACGGTGTTCCCACAGCTAGAGAGTCCCCTGCCAGCCCAGAAGTCCAAGCAGAGCATACACACATCCCTCCCAGACAGGCAGAGTGGCATTCCAGCGGTAGAGATGGTGTCAAAGCACCTCGAGACTCCGTTCCACACACACAAGTCCTCCCGCATCACAAAGACATCCATCCAGGAGGGCTAGAGTGGCATTGCGGCATACAGGGATGGTCTTGCCATGGCTGGAGAGTCGTCTCCGAGCCCAGAACCCCCCCTGCATCATGCAGACGTACCTGCTGAATGGCTTGAGTGGCATTGCGGTCATAGAGCGGGTTGCCCGGCAACGAGACGGTCACCTCCGATCCCAGAAATCCGCCTCCATCACAGAGACACACCTCCAGGACAGCTAGAGTGGCGTTCTGGACCGTAGGGACAGCTTTCAGACCGCTACAGAGAGTCACATTTGATCCCAGAGGTCCTCCCGCGTCCTGGAGGCATACCTCCGGGACGGCTAGAGGGGCGTTCCGGTGGTACAGGCAATTTTCCCACGGTCAGTCAGTCGCCTCCGATGCCCCCAGTCCTCTCGCATCATGGAGATATAGATGCAGGGTGGCCAGAGCGGCATTGCGGCCATCGAGACGGTTGTGCAGCAGCTAGAGAGTCCCCTGCAATCCTGGAAGTCCTCCCATGCCCTGGAGACACACCTCCAGGCCGGCTAGACGGGCGTTCCGGCCATACGGGCCGTGTTCGGGGAGAGAGAGACTCCCCTCCAAAGACAGCTTTCCTCCCGCAGCATAGAGACATAACCTCCCAGGCAGCTAGAGCGGCATTCCTGCCATAGAGACAGTCTTGCGGTGGTTCGAGAGGCCCCTCCAAGCCAGGAAGTCCTCCCGGATCAGAGAGAGAGACCTCCAGGACGGCTACAGTGGCCTTCCTGTAAGAGAGACTTTGTTCTGGGAGCTAGAGAGTCACCGACGATCCCAGGATTCCTGCCACATCATGGAGACACACCTGCAAAAGACGGAGAGAGGCGTTCAGGTCATAGAGATGCTGTTGGGGCGGCTAGAGAATGCGCTGCGATCCCAGAAGTCATCAGGCATCATAGACACATACGTCCAGCGCAGCTAGAGTGGCATTGCGGTCAGAGAGACTGTTTTGCCTCGGCTCGAGAGTGCCCTGTGATCCCAGAGCTCCGCCCAGATCTTTGAGACCTCCTTCCGGCACAGCTAGAGTGGCGTTGCAGTCCTAGACATGGTAGTCGCGCGGTTAGAGAGTCCCTTCCAATGCCAAAATTCTCCCGGATCATGGAGACGTCCCTGGGGAATGGCTGGAGTGGCGTCCCAATCCTAGAAACGGTGTTCCATCAGTTAGAGAGTGCCATGCTGCCCCAGATGTCCTCCTTGATCATGGAGACATACCTCTGGGACGGCTAGAGGAGCGTCGTGGAGAAAGAGACGTTGTTCCGGTGACTAGAGAGTCACTAGAAGCAGAAAAGGGGTGGGAGGCCGCAAAGGTGTGGGAGGCTGGAGGGGAGGTAGAGGCCAGAAAAAAGTGGAGGTCGCAAAGTGGTGGGAGGCCGCAAAGGTGTGGGAGGCTGGAGGGGAGGTAGAGGCCAGAAAAAAATGGAGGCCGCAAAGTGGTGAAAGGCTGGAGCTTGTCCCGCATCATAGAGAAGTTGCATGCGGGACGGCTAGAGTGGCATTCCGCTTGTGGAAACGGTGTTCTGGCACCTACAGAGTCCCTTCCCCTCCCGCAAGTCCTCCGGGATGAGAGAGACATAGCTGCCAGAGGGCTAGAGTGGCATTCCCGTCACGGAGGTGGTGTTGCAGCGCCTGGAGAATCCCCTCTGGCCTCGGGCGGCCTCCCGATCACGGAGATATACCTCCGGCATGGCTAGAGCGGCATTCTGATCAGAGAGATGCTGTTCCGGCAGATAGAGACTCCCCTGCGATCCCGGAAATCCTCCCAGATCAGAGACACATACGTCTGGGCTGGCCAGACAGGCCTCCCTATCGTTGTCAACGGTGTTCCCACAGCTAGAGAGTCCCCTGCCAGCCCAGAAGTCCAAGCAGAGCATACACACATCCCTCCCAGACAGGCAGAGTGGCATTCCAGTGGTAGAGATGGTGTCAAAGCACCTCGAGACTCCGTTCCACACACACAAGTCCTCCCGCATCACAAAGACATCCATCCAGGAGGGCTAGAGTGGCATTGCGGCATACAGGGATGGTCTTGCCATGGCTGGAGAGTCGTCTCTGAGCCCAGAACCCCCCCTGCATCATGCAGACGTACCTGCTGAATGGCTTGAGTGGCATTGCGGTCATAGAGCGGGTTGCCCGGCAACGAGACGGTCCCCTCCGATCCCAGAAATCCGCCTCCATCACAGAGACACGCCTCCAGGACGGCTAGAGTGGCCTTCTGGACCGTAGGGACAGCTTTCAGACCGCTACAGAGAGCCACATTTGATCCCAGAGGTCCTCCCGCGTCCTGGAGGCATACCTCCGGGACGGCTAGAGGGGCGTTCCGGTGCTACAGGCGATTTTCCCACGGTCAGTCAGTCGCCTCCGATGCCCCCAGTCCTCTCGCATCATGGAGATATAGATGCAGGGTGGCCAGAGCGGCATTGCGGCCATCGAGAGGGTTGTCCAGCAGCTAGAGAGTCCCCTGCAATCCTGGAAGTCCTCCCATGCCCTGGAGACACACCTCCAGGCCGGCTAGACGAGCGTTCCGGCCATACGGGCCGTGTTCGGGGAGAGAGAGACTCCCCTCCAAAGACAGCTTTCCTCCCGCAGCATAGAGACATAACCTCCCGGGCAGCTAGAGCGGCATTCCTGCCATAGAGACAGTCTTGCGGTGGTTCGAGAGGCCCCTCCAAGCCAGGAAGTCCTCCCGGATCAGAGAGAGAGACCTCCAGGACGGCTACAGTGGCCTTCCTGTAAGAGAGACTTTGTTCTGGGAGCTAGAGAGTCACCGACGATCCCAGGATTCCTGCCACATCATGGAGACACACCTGCAAAAGACGGAGAGAGGCGTTCAAGTCATAGAGATGCTGTTGGGGCGGCTAGAGAATGCGCTGCGATCCCAGAAGTCATCAGGCATCATAGACACATACGTCCAGCGCAGCTAGAGTGGCATTGCGGTCAGAGAGACTGTTTTGCCTCGGCTCGAGAGTGCCCTGTGATCCCAGAGCTCCGCCCAGATCTTTGAGACCTCCTTCCGGCACAGCTAGAGTGGCGTTGCAGTCCTAGACATGGTAGTCGCGCGGTTAGAGAGTCCCTTCCAATGCCAAAATTCTCCCGGATCACGGAGACGTCCCTGGGGAATGGCTGGAGTGGCGTCCCAATCCTAGAAACGGTGTTCCATCAATTAGAGAGTGCCATGCTGCCCCAGATGTCCTCCTTGATCATGGAGACATACCTCTGGGACGGCTACAGGAGCGTCGTGGAGAAAGAGACGTTGTTCCGGTGACTAGAGAGTCACTAGAAGCAGAAAAGGGGTGGGAGGCCGCAAATGGGTGGGAGGCTGGAGGGGAGGTAGAGGCCAGAAAGAAGTGGAGGCTGCAAAGGGGTGGGAGGCCGCAAAGATGTGGGAGGCTGGAGGGGAGGTAGAGGCCAGAAAAAAGTGGAGGCCGCAAAGGGGTGGGAGGCCGCAAAGGTGTGGGAGGCTGGAGGGGAGGTAGAGGCCAGAAAGAAGTGGAGGCCGAACAGTGGTGAAAGGCTGGAGCGTGTCCCGCATCATAGAGAAGTTGCATGCGGGACGGCTAGAGTGGCATTCCGCTTGTGGAAACGGTGTTCTGGCACCTACAGAGTAGTCGCTTCCCCTCCCGCAAGTCCTCCGGGATGAGAGAGACATAGCTGCCAGAGGGCTAGAGTGGCATTCCCGTCACGGAGGTGGTGTTGCAGCGCCTGGAGAATCCCCTCTGGCCTCGGGCGGCCTCCCGATCACGGAGATATACCTCCGGCATGGCTAGAGCGGCATTCTGATCAGAGAGATGCTGTTCCGGCAGATAGAGACTCCCCTGCGATCCCGGAAATCCTCCCAGATCAGAGACACATACGTCTGGGCTGGCCAGACAGGCCTCCCTATCGTTGTCAACGGTGTTCCCACAGCTAGAGAGTCCCCTGCCAGCCCAGAAGTCCAAGCAGAGCATACACACATCCCTCCCAGAGAGGCAGAGTGGCATTCCAGTGGTAGAGATGGTGTCAAAGCACCTCGAGACTCCGTTCCACACACACAAGTCCTCCCGCATCACAAAGACATCCATCCAGAGGGCTAGAGTGGCATTGCGGCATACAGGGATGGTCTTGCCATGGCTGGAGAGTCGTCTCTGAGCCCAGAACCCCCCCTGCATCATGCAGACGTACCTGCTGAATGGCTTGAGTGGCATTGCGGTCATAGAGCGGGTTGCCCGGCAACGAGACGGTCCCCTCCGATCCCAGAAATCCGCCTCCATCACAGAGACACGCCTCCAGGACGGCTAGAGTGGCCTTCTGGACCGTAGGGACATCTTTCACACCGCTACAGAGAGTCACATTTGATCCCAGAGGTCCTCCCGCGTCCTGGAGGCATACCTCCGGGACGGCTAGAGGGGCGTTCCGGTGCTACAGGCGATTTTCCCACGGTCAGTCAGTCGCCTCCGATGCCCCCAGTCCTCTCGCATCATGGAGATATAGATGCAGGGTGGCCAGAGCGGCATTGCGGCCATCGAGACGGTTGTCCAGCAGCTAGAGAGTCCCCTGCAATCCTGGAAGTCCTCCCATGCCCTGGAGACACACCTCCAGGCCGGCTAGACGGGCGTTCCGGCCATACGGGCCGTGTTCGGGGAGAGAGAGACTCCCCTCCAAAGACAGCTTTCCTCCCGCAGCATAGAGACATAACCTCCCGGGCAGCTAGAGCGGCATTCCTGCCATAGAGACAGTCTTGCGGTGGTTCGAGAGGCCCCTCCAAGCCAGGAAGTCCTCCCGGATCAGAGAGAGAGACCTCCAGGACGGCTACAGTGGCCTTCCTGTAAGAGAGACTTTGTTCTGGGAGCTAGAGAGTCACCGACGATCCCAGGATTCCTGCCACATCATGGAGACACACCTGCAAAAGACGGAGAGAGGCGTTCAGGTCATAGAGATGCTGTTGGGGTGGCTAGAGAATGCGCTGCGATCCCAGAAGTCATCAGGCATCATAGACACATACGTCCAGCGCAGCTAGAGTGGCATTGCGGTCAGAGAGACTGTTTTGCCTCGGCTCGAGAGTGCCCTGTGATCCCAGAGCTCCGCCCAGATCTTTGAGACCTCCTTCCGGCACAGCTAGAGTGGCGTTGCAGTCCTAGACATGGTAGTCGCGCGGTTAGAGAGTCCCTTCCAATGCCAAAATTCTCCCGGATCACGGAGACGTCCCTGGGGAATGGCTGGAGTGGCGTCCCAATCCTAGAAACGGTGTTCCATCAATTAGAGAGTGCCATGCTGCCCCAGATGTCCTCCTTGATCATGGAGACATACCTCTGGGACGGCTAGAGGAGCGTCGTGGAGAAAGAGACGTTGTTCCGGTGACTAGAGAGTCACTAGAAGCAGAAAAGGGGTGGGAGGCCGCAAAGGTGTGGGAGGCTGGAGGGGAGGTAGAGGCCAGAAAGAAGTGGAGGCTGCAAAGGGGTGGGAGGCCGCAAAGATGTGGGAGGCTGGAGGGGAGGTAGAGGCCAGAAAAAAGTGGAGGCCGCAAAGGGGTGGGAGGCCGCAAAGGTGTGGGAGGCTGGAGGGGAGGTAGAGGCCAGAAAGAAGTGGAGGCCGCAAAGTGGTGAAAGGCTGGAGCGTGTCCCGCATCATAGAGAAGTTACATGCGGGACGGCTAGAGTGGCATTCCGCTTGTGGAAACGGTGTTCTGGCACCTACAGAGTCCCTTCCCCTCCCGCAAGTCCTCCGGGATGAGAGAGACATAGCTGCCAGAGGGCTAGAGTGGCATTCCCGTCACGGAGGTGGTGTTGCAGCGCCTGGAGAATCCCCTCTGGCCTCGGGCGGCCTCCCGATCACGGAGATATACCTCCGGCATGGCTAGAGCGGCATTCTGATCAGAGAGATACTGTTCCGGCAGATAGAGGCTCCCCTGCGATCCCGGAAATCCTCCCAGATCAGAGACACATACGTCTGGGCTGGCCAGACAGGCCTCCCTATCGTTGTCAACGGTGTTCCCACAGCTAGAGAGTCCCCTGCCAGCCCAGAAGTCCAAGCAGAGCATACACACATCCCTCCCAGACAGGCAGAGTGGCATTCCAGTGGTAGAGATGGTGTCAAAGCACCTCGAGACTCCGTTCCACACACACAAGTCCTCCCGCATCACAAAGACATCCATCCAGAGGGCTAGAGTGGCATTGCGGCATACAGGGATGGTCTTGCCATGGCTGGAGAGTCGTCTCTGAGCCCAGAACCCCCCCTGCATCATGCAGACGTACCTGCTGAATGGCTTGAGTGGCATTGCGGTCATAGAGCGGGTTGCCCGGCAACGAGACGGTCACCTCCGATCCCAGAAATCCGCCTCCATCACAGAGACACGCCTCCAGGACGGCTAGAGTGGCCTTCTGGACCGTAGGGACAGCTTTCACACCGCTACAGAGAGTCACATTTGATCCCAGAGGTCCTCCCGCGTCCTGGCGGCGTACCTCCGGGACGGCTAGAGGGGCGTTCCGGTGCTACAGGCGATTTTCCCACGGTCAGTCAGTCGCCTCCGATGCCCCCAGTCCTCTCGCATCATGGAGATATAGATGCAGGGTGGCCAGAGCGGCATTGCGGCCATCGAGAGGGTTGTCCAGCAGCTAGAGAGTCCCCTGCAATCCTGGAAGTCCTCCCATGCCCTGGAGACACACCTCCAGGCCGGCTAGACAGGTGTTCCGGCCATACGGGCCGTGTTCGGGGAGAGAGAGACTCCCCTCCAAAGACAGCTTTCCTCCCGCAGCATAGAGACATAACCTCCCGGGCAGCTAGAGCGGCATTCCTGCCATAGAGACAGTCTTGCGGTGGTTCGAGAGGCCCCTCCAAGCCAGGAAGTCCTCCCGGATCAGAGAGAGAGACCTCCAGGACGGCTACAGTGGCCTTCCTGTAAGAGAGACTTTGTTCTGGGAGCTAGACAGTCACCGACGATCCCAGGATTCCTGCCACATCATGGAGACACACCTGCAAAAGACGGAGAGAGGCATTCAGGTCATAGAGATGCTGTTGGGGCGGCTAGAGAATGCGCTGCGATCCCAGAAGTCATCAGGCATCATAGACACATACGTCCAGCGCAGCTAGAGTGGCATTGCGGTCAGAGAGACTGTTTTGCCTCGGCTCGAGAGTGCCCTGTGATCCCAGAGCTCCGCCCAGATCTTTGAGACCTCCTTCCGGCACAGCTAGAGTGGCGTTGCAGTCCTAGACATGGTAGTCGCGCGGTTAGAGAGTCCCTTCCAATGCCAAAATTCTCCCGGATCACGGAGACGTCCCTGGGGAATGGCTGGAGTGGCGTCCCAATCCTAGAAACGGTGTTCCATCAGTTAGAGAGTGCCATCCTGCCCCAGATGTCCTCCTTGATCATGGAGACATACCTCTGGGACGGCTAGAGGAGCGTCGTGGAGAAAGAGACGTTGTTCCGGTGACTAGAGAGTCACTAGAAGCAGAAAAGGGGTGGGAGGCCGCAAAGGTGTGGGAGGCTGGAGGGGAGGTAGAGGCCAGAAAAAAGTGGAGGCCGCAAAGGGGTGGGAGGCCGCAAAGGTGTGGGAGGCTGGAGGGGAGGTAGAGGCCAGAAAAAAGTGGAGGCCGAACAGTGGTGAAAAGCTGGAGCGTGTCCCGCATCATAGAGAAGTTGCATGCGGGACGGCTAGAGTGGCATTCCGCTTGTGGAAACGGTGTTCTGGCACCTACAGAGTAGTCGCTTCCCCTCCCGCAAGTCCTCCGGGATGAGAGAGACATAGCTGCCAGAGGGCTAGAGTGGCATTCCCGTCACGGAGGTGGTGTTGCAGCGCCTGGAGAATCCCCTCTGGCCTCGGGCGGCCTCCCGATCACGGAGATATACCTCCGGCATGGCTAGAGCGGCATTCTGATCAGAGAGATGCTGTTCCGGCAGATAGAGACTCCCCTGCGATCCCGGAAATCCTCCCAGATCAGAGACACATACGTCTGGGCTGGCCAGACAGGCCTCCCTATCGTTGTCAACGGTGTTCCCACAGCTAGAGAGTCCCCTGCCAGCCCAGAAGTCCAAGCAGAACATACACACATCCCTCCCAGAGAGGCAGAGTGGCATTCCAGTGGTAGAGATGGTGTCAAAGCACCTCGAGACTCCGTTCCACACACACAAGTCCTCCTGCATCACAAAGACATCCATCCAGGAGGGGTAGAGTGGCATTGCGGCATACAGGGATGGTCTTGCCATGGCTGGAGAGTCGTCTCTGAGCCCAGAACCCCCCCTGCATCATGCAGACGTACCTGCTGAATGGCTTGAGTGGCATTGCGGTCATAGAGCGGGTTGCCCGGCAACGAGACGGTCACCTCCGATCCCAGAAATCCGCCTCCATCACAGAGACACGCCTCCAGGACGGCTAGTGTGGCCTTCTGGACCGTAGAGACATCTTTCACACCGCTACAGAGAGTCACATTTGATCCCAGAGGTCCTCCCGCGTCCTGGAGGCATACCTCCGGGACGGCTAGAGGGGCGTTCCGGTGCTACAGGCGATTTTCCCACGGTCAGTCAGTCGCCTCCGATGCCCCCAGTCCTCTCGCATCATGGAGATATAGATGCAGGGTGGCCAGAGCGGCATTGCGGCCATCGAGACGGTTGTCCAGCAGCTAGTGAGTCCCCTGCAATCCTGGAAGTCCTCCCATGCCCTGGAGACACACCTCCAGGCCGGCTAGACAGGTGTTCCGGCCATACGGGCCGTGTTCGGGGAGAGAGAGACTCCCCTCCAAAGACAGCTTTCCTCCCACAGCATAGAGACATAACCTCCCGGGCAGCTAGAGCGGCATTCCTGCCATAGAGACAGTCTTGCGGTGGTTCGAGAGGCCCCTCCAAGCCAGGAAGTCCTCCCGGATCAGAGAGAGAGACCTCCAGGACGGCTACAGTGGCCTTCCTGTAAGAGAGACTTTGTTCTGGGAGCTAGAGAGTCACCGACGATCCCAGGATTCCTGCCACATCATGGAGACACACCTACAAAAGACGGAGAGAGGCATTCAGGTCATAGAGATGCTGTTGGGGCGGCTAGAGAATGCGCTGCGATCCCAGAAGTCATCAGGCATCATAGACACATACGTCCAGCGCAGCTAGAGTGGCATTGCGGTCAGAGAGACTGTTTTGCCTCGGCTCGAGAGTGCCCTGTGATCCCAGAGCTCCGCCCAGATCTTTGAGACCTCCTTCCGGCACAGCTAGAGTGGTGTTGCAGTCCTAGACATGGTAGTCGCGCGGTTAGAGAGTCCCTTCCAATGCCAAAATTCTCCCGGATCACGGAGACGTCCCTGGGGAATGGCTGGAGTGGCGTCCCAATCCTAGAAACGGTGTTCCATCAGTTAGAGAGTGCCATCCTGCCCCAGATGTCCTCCTTGATCATGGAGACATACCTCTGGGACGGCTAGAGGAGCGTCGTGGAGAAAGAGACGTTGTTCCGGTGACTAGAGAGTCACTAGAAGCAGAAAAGGGGTGGGAGGCCGCAAAGGTGTGGGAGGCTGGAGGGGAGGTAGAGGCCAGAAAGAAGTGGAGGCTGCAAAGGGGTGGGAGGCCGCAAAGGTGTGGGAGGCTGGAGGGGAGGTAGAGGCCAGAAAAAAGTGGAGGCCACAAAGGGGTGGGAGGCCGCAAAGGTGTGGGTGGCTGGAGGGGAGGTAGAGGCCAGAAAAAACTGGAGGCCGCAAAGTGGTGAAAGTCTGGAGCGTGTCCCGCATCATAGAGAAGTTGCATGCGGGACGGCTAGAGTGGCATTCCGCTTGTGGAAACGGTGTTCTGGCACCTACAGAGTCCCTTCCCCTCCCGCAAGTCCTCCGGGATGAGAGAGACATAGCTGCCAGAGGGCTAGAGTGGCATTCCCGTCACGGAGGTGGTGTTGCAGCGCCTGGAGAATCCCCTCTGGCCTCGGGCGGCCTCCCGATCACGGAGATATACCTCCGGCATGGCTAGAGCGGCATTCTTATCAGAGAGATGCTCTTCCGGCAGATAGAGACTCCCCTGCGATCCCGGAAATCCTCCCAGATCAGAGACACATACGTCTGGGCTGGCCAGACAGGCCTCCCTATCGTTGTCAACGGTGTTCCCACAGCTAGAGAGTCCCCTGCCAGCCCAGAAGTCCAAGCAGAGCATACACTCATCCCTCCCAGACAGGCAGCGTGGCATTCCAGCGGTAGAGATGGTGTCAAAGCACCTCGAGACTCCGTTCCACACACACAAGTCCTCCCGCATCACAAAGACATCCATCCAGGAGGGCTAGAGTGGCATTGCGGCATACAGGGATGGTCTTGCCATGGCTGGAGAGTCGTCTCTGAGCCCAGAACCCCCCCTGCATCATGCAGACGTACCTGCTGAATGGCTTGAGTGGCATTGCGGTCATAGAGCGGGTTGCCCGGCAACGAGACGGTCCCCTCCGATCCCAGAAATCCGCCTCCATCACAGAGACACGCCTCCAGGACGGCTAGAGTGGCCTTCTGGACCGTAGGGACATCTTTCACACCGCTACAGAGAGTCACATTTGATCCCAGAGGTCCTCCCGCGTCCTGGAGGCATACCTCCGGGACGGCTAGAGGGGCGTTCCGGTGCTACAGGCGATTTTCCCACGGTCCTTCAGTCCCCTCCGATGCCCCCAGTCCTCTCGCATCATGGAGATATAGATGCAGGGTGGCCAGAGCAGCATTGCGGCCATCGAGACGGTTGTCCAGCAGCTAGAGAGTCCCCTGCAATCCTGGAAGTCCTCCCATGCCCTGGAGACACACCTCCAGGCCGGCTAGACGGGCGTTCCGGCCATACGGGCCGTGTTCGGGGAGAGAGAGACTCCCCTCCAAAGACAGCTTTCCTCCCGCAGCATAGAGACATAACCTCCCAGGCAGCTAGAGCGGCATTCCTGCCATAGAGACAGTCTTGCGGTGGTTCGAGAGGCCCCTCCAAGCCAGGAAGTCCCCCCGGATCAGAGAGAGAGACCTCCAGGACGGCTACAGTGGCCTTCCTGTAAGAGAGACTTTGTTCTGGGAGCTAGAGAGTCACCGACGATCCCAGGATTCCTGCCACATCATGGAGACACACCTGCAAAAGACGGAGAGAGGCGTTCAGGTCATAGAGATGCTGTTGGGGCGGCTAGAGAATGCGCTGCGATCCCAGAAGTCATCAGGCATCATAGACACATACGTCCAGCGCAGCTAGAGTGGCATTGCGGTCAGAGAGACTGTTTTGCCTCGGCTCGAGAGTGCCCTGTGATCCCAGAGCTCCGCCCAGATCTTTGAGACCTCCTTCCGGCACAGCTAGAGTGGTGTTGCAGTCCTAGACATGGTAGTCGCGCGGTTAGAGAGTCCCTTCCAATGCCAAAATTCTCGCGGATCACGGAGACGTCCCTGGGGAATGGCTGGAGTGGCGTCCCAATCCTAGAAACGGTGTTCCATCAGTTAGAGAGTGCCATCCTGCCCCAGATGTCCTCCTTGATCATGGAGACATACCTCTGGGACGGCTAGAGGAGCGTCGTGGAGAAAGAGACGTTGTTCCGGTGACTAGAGAGTCACTAGAAGCAGAAAAGGGGTGGGAGGCCGCAAATGGGTGGGAGGCTGGAGGGGAGGTAGAGGCCAGAAAGAATTGGAGGCCACAAAGTGGTGAAAGGCTGGAGCGTGTCCCGCATCATAGAGAAGTTACATGCGGGACGGCTAGAGTGGCATTCCGCTTGTGGAAACGGTGTTCTGGCACCTACAGAGTCCCTTCCCCTCCCGCAAGTCCTCCGGGATGAGAGAGACATAGCTGCCAGAGGGCTAGAGTGGCATTCCCGTCACGGAGGTGGTGTTGCAGCGCCTGGAGAATCCCCTCTGGCCTCGGGCGGCCTCCCGATCACGGAGATATACCTCCGGCATGGCTAGAGCGGCATTCTGATCAGAGAGATGCTGTTCCGGCAGCTAGAGAGTCCCCTGCGATCCCGGAAATCCTCCCAGATCAGAGACACATACGTCTGGGCTGGCCAGACAGGCCTCCCTATCGTTGTCAACGGTGTTCCCACAGCTAGAGAGTCCCCTGCCAGCCCAGAAGTCCAAGCAGAGCATACACACATCCCTCCCAGAGAGGCAGAGTGGCATTCCAGTGGTAGAGATGGTGTCAAAGCACCTCGAGACTCCGTTCCACACACACAAGTCCTCCCGCATCACAAAGACATCCATCCAGGAGGGCTAGAGTGGCATTGCGGCATACAGGGATGGTCTTGCCATGGCTGGAGAGTCGTCTCCGAGCCCAGAACCCCCCCTGCATCATGCAGACGTACCTGCTGAATGGCTTGAGTGGCATTGCGGTCATAGAGCGGGTTGCCCGGCAACGAGACGGTCACCTCCGATCCCAGAAATCCGCCTCCATCACAGAGACACGCCTCCAGGACGGCTAGAGTGGCCTTCTGGACCGTAGGGACAGCTTTCACACCGCTACAGAGAGTCACATTTGATCCCAGAGGTCCTCCCGCGTCCTGGAGGCGTACCTCCGGGACGGCTAGAGGGGCGTTCCGGTGCTACAGGCGATTTTCCCACGGTCAGTCAGTCGCCTCCGATGCCCCCAGTCCTCTCGCATCATGGAGATATAGATGCAGGGTGGCCAGAGCGGCATTGCGGCCATCGAGAGGGTTGTCCAGCAGCTAGAGAGTCCCCTGCAATCCTGGAAGTCCTCCCATGCCCTGGAGACACACCTCCAGGCCGGCTAGACGGGCGTTCCGGCCATACGGGCCGTGTTCGGGGAGAGAGAGACTCCCCTCCAAAGACAGCTTTCCTCCCGCAGCATAGAGACATAACCTCCCAGGCAGCTAGAGCGGCATTCCTGCCATAGAGACAGTCTTGCGGTGGTTCGAGAGGCCCCTCCAAGCCAGGAAGTCCTCCCGGATCAGAGAGAGAGACCTCCAGGACGGCTACAGTGGCCTTCCTGTAAGAGAGACTTTGTTCTGGGAGCTAGAGAGTCACCGACGATCCCAGGATTCCTGCCACATCATGGAGACACACCTGCAAAAGACGGAGAGAGGCGTTCAGGTCATAGAGATGCTGTTGGGGCGGCTAGAGAATGCGCTGCGATCCCAGAAGTCATCAGGCATCATAGACACATACGTCCAGCGCAGCTAGAGTGGCATTGCGGTCAGAGAGACTGTTTTGCCTCGGCTCGAGAGTGCCCTGTGATCCCAGAGCTCCGCCCAGATCTTTGAGACCTCCTTCCGGCACAGCTAGAGTGGCGTTGCAGTCCTAGACATGGTAGTCGCGCGGTTAGAGAGTCCCTTCCAATGCCAAAATTCTCCCGGATCACGGAGACGTCCCTGGGGAATGGCTGGAGTGGCGTCCCAATCCTAGAAACGGTGTTCCATCAGTTAGAGAGTGCCATCCTGCCCCAGATGTCCTCCTTGATCATGGAGACATACCTCTGGGACGGCTAGAGGAGCGTCGTGGAGAAAGAGACGTTGTTCCGGTGACTAGAGAGTCACTAGAAGCAGAAAAGGGGTGGGAGGCCGCAAAGGTGTGGGAGGCTGGAGGGGAGGTAGAGGCCAGAAAGAAGTGGAGGCTGCAAAGGGGTGGGAGGCCGCAAAGGTGTGGGAGGCTGGAGGGGAGGTAGAGGCCAGAAAAAAGTGGAGGCCGCAAAGGGGTGGGAGGCCGCAAAGGTGTGGGAGGCTGGAGGGGAGGTAGAGGCCAGAAAGAAGTGGAGGCCACAAAGCGGTGAAAGGCTGGAGCGTGTCCCGCATCATAGAGAAGTTACACGCGGGACGGCTAGAGTGGCATTCCGCTTGTGGAAACAGTGTTCTGGCACCTACAGAGTCCCTTCCCCTCCCGCAAGTCCTCCGGGATGAGAGAGACATAGCTGCCAGAGGGCTAGAGTGGCATTCCCGTCACGGAGGTGGTGTTGCAGCGCCTGGAGAATCCCCTCTGGCCTCGGGCGGCCTCCCGATCACGGAGATATACCTCCGGCATGGCTAGAGCGGCATTCTGATCAGAGAGATGCTCTTCCGGCAGATAGAGACTCCCCTGCGATCCCGGAAATCCTCCCAGATCAGAGACACATACGTCTGGGCTGGCCAGACAGGCCTCCCTATCGTTGTCAACGGTGTTCCCACAGCTAGAGAGTCCCCTGCCAGCCCAGAAGTCCAAGCAGAGCATACACACATCCCTCCCAGAGAGGCAGAGTGGCATTCCAGTGGTAGAGATGGTGTCAAAGCACCTCGAGACTCCGTTCCACACACACAAGTCCTCCCGCATCACAAAGACATCCATCCAGGAGGGCTAGAGTGGCATTGCGGCATACAGGGATGGTCTTGCCATGGCTGGAGAGTCGTCTCTGAGCCCAGAACCCCCCCTGCATCATGCAGACGTACCTGCTGAATGGCTTGAGTGGCATTGCGGTCATAGAGCGGGTTGCCCGGCAACGAGACGGTCACCTCCGATCCCAGAAATCCGCCTCCATCACAGAGACACGCCTCCAGGACGGCTAGAGTGGCCTTCTGGACCGTAGGGACAGCTTTCACACCGCTACAGAGAGTCACATTTGATCCCAGAGGTCCTCCCGCGTCCTGGAGGCATACCTCCGGGACGGCTAGAGGGGCGTTCCGGTGCTACAGGCGATTTTCCCACGGTCAGTCAGTCGCCTCCGATGCCCCCAGTCCTCTCGCATCATGGAGATATAGATGCAGGGTGGCCAGAGCGGCATTGCGGCCATCGAGAGGGTTGTCCAGCAGCTAGAGAGTCCCCTGCAATCCTGGAAGTCCTCCCATGCCCTGGAGACACACCTCCAGGCCGGCTAGACGGGCGTTCCGGCCATACGGGCCGTGTTCGGGGAGAGAGAGACTCCCCTCCAAAGACAGCTTTCCTCCCGCAGCATAGAGACATAACCTCCCGGGCAGCTACAGCGGCATTCCTGCCATAGAGACAGTCTTGCGGTGGTTCGAGAGGCCCCTCCAAGCCAGGAAGTCCTCCCGGATCAGAGAGAGAGACCTCCAGGACGGCTACAGTGGCCTTCCTGTAAGAGAGACTTTGTTCTGGGAGCTAGAGAGTCACCGACGATCCCAGGATTCCTGCCACATCATGGAGACACACCTGCAAAAGACGGAGAGAGGCGTTCAGGTCATAGAGATGCTGTTGGGGCGGCTAGAGAATGCGCTGCGATCCCAGAAGTCATCAGGCATCATAGACACATACGTCCAGCGCAGCTAGAGTGGCATTGCGGTCAGAGAGACTGTTTTGCCTCGGCTCGAGAGTGCCCTGTGATCCCAGAGCTCCGCCCAGATCTTTGAGACCTCCTTCCGGCACAGCTAGAGTGGCGTTGCAGTCCTAGACATGGAAGGGACTCTCTAACCGCGCGACTACCAATGCCAAAATTCTCGCGGATCACGGAGACGTCCCTGGGGAATGGCTGGAGTGGCGTCCCAATCCTAGAAACGGTGTTCCATCAGTTAGAGAGTGCCATGCTGCCCCAGATGTCCTCCTTGATCATGGAGACATACCTCTGGGACGGCTAGAGGAGCGTCGTGGAGAAAGAGACGTTGTTCCGGTGACTAGAGAGTCACTAGAAGCAGAAAAGGGGTGGGAGGCCGCAAAGGTGTGGGAGGCTGGAGGGGAGGTAGAGGCCAGAAAGAAGTGGAGGCTGCAAAGGGGTGGGAGGCCGCAAAGGTGTGGGAGGCTGGAGGGGAGGTAGAGGCCAGAAAGAAGTGGAGGCCGCAAAGGGGTGGGAAGCTGCAAAGGTGTGGGAGGCTGGAGGGGAGGTAGAGGCCAGAAAGAAGTGGAGGCCGCAAAGTGGTGAAAGGCTGGAGCGTGTCCCGCATCATAGAGAAGTTGCATGCGGGACGGCTAGAGTGGCATTCCGCTTGTGGAAACAGTGTTCTGGCACCTACAGAGTCCCTTCCCCTCCCGCAAGTCCTCCGGGATGAGAGAGACATAGCTGCCAGAGGGCTAGAGTGGCATTCCCGTCACGGAGGTGGTGTTGCAGCGCCTGGAGCATCCCCTCTGGCCTCGGGCGGCCTCCCGATCACAGAGATATACCTCCGGCATGGCTAGAGCGGCATTCTGATCAGAGAGATGCTGTTCCGGCAGCTAGAGACTCCCCTGCGATCCCGGAAATCCTCCCAGATCAGAGACACATACGTCTGGGCTGGCCAGACAGGCCTCCCTATCGTTGTCAACGGTGTTCCCACAGCTAGAGAGTCCCCTGCCAGCCCAGAAGTCCAAGCAGAGCATACACACATCCCTCCCAGACAGGCAGAGTGGCATTCCAGTGGTAGAGATGGTGTCAAAGCACCTCGAGACTCCGTTCCACACACACAAGTCCTCCTGCATCACAAAGACATCCATCCAGGAGGGCTAGAGTGGCATTGCGGCATACAGGGATGGTCTTGCCATGGCTGGAGAGTCGTCTCCGAGCCCAGAACCCCCCCTGCATCATGCAGACGTACCTGCTGAATGGCTTGAGTGGCATTGCGGTCATAGAGCGGGTTGCCCGGCAATGAGACGGTCACCTCCGATCCCAGAAATCCGCCTCCATCACAGAGACACGCCTCCAGGACGGCTAGAGTGGCCTTCTGGACCGTAGGGACAGCTTTCACACCGCTACAGAGAGTCACATTTGATCCCAGAGGTCCTCCCGCGTCCTGGAGGCATACCTCCGGGACGGCTAGAGGGGCGTTCCGGTGCTACAGGCGATTTTCCCACGGTCAGTCAGTCGCCTCCGATGCCCCCAGTCCTCTCGCATCATGGAGATATAGATGCAGGGTGGCCAGAGCGGCATTGCGGCCATCGAGAGGGTTGTCCAGCAGCTAGAGAGCCCCCTGCAATCCTGGAAGTCCTCCCATGCCCTGGAGACACACCTCCAGGCCAGCTAGACGGGCGTTCCGGCCATACGGGCCATGTTCGGGGATGTAGAGACCCCTCCGAAGACAGCTTTCCTCCCGGAGGTAGAGGCCAGAAAATAGTGGAGGCTGCAAAGGGGTGGGAGGCCGGAAAGGTGTGGGAGTCTGGAGAGGAGGTAGAGGCCAGGAAAAAGTGGAGGCCGAAAAGGGGTGGCAGGCTGGAGGGTCTCCCGCATCGTAAGGAAGTTTCCTCTGGGACTGCTAGAGGGGCATTCTTCTTGTGGGAATGGTGTTGTGGCATCTACAGTGTCACTTCCGCTCCCACAAGTCCTCTGGGATGAGAGACACATACCTGCCACAGGGCTAGAGTCGCATTCCCTTCACGGAGGTGGTGTTCCAGCACCTGGAGACTCCCCTCTGGTCTCAGGCACCCTCCCAATCACAGTGATATACCTCCGGCATAGCTAGAGTGGCATTCTGATCAGAGAGATGCTGTTTCGGCATCTGCCAGTGCAATGGGAGAGAAAAGTGGCAAAACAAATCTAATGGGTTGGGAGAAATACAGTTTAATAGGATAGAGATAGAGAAAGAAACAACAATAATTGCAACATTTATAATACCGACCAAGGAATGTAGAAGAACAAGTGATGGGCAATATAGGAATTGCTCACTGCCCAGCGTTCGATAGCCCATCCCCGAGCAGCCATTTCCACCCCCCGTCTAACTCCAGTTTATGTACTGGGCATGGTGTTTTATGGTAGGGAATCTCTCTTTGACCAGCCTGGGTCAGCTGTCCTGTCCGCATCCCTTCCCAGCTTCCTGTGCACCCCCAGCCTTCTTGCTAGCAGGCCAGTACAAGAAGCTGGACTGTCTTTGACTACTTAGCAACAACCCAAAACATCAGCACGTTATCAATAGTTTCTCATCCCAAGTCCAAAACATAGTCTCACATTAGCTTCTGTGAAGAAAGCCAGCTCTATCCTGGCTGAAACCAGGACAGGTTGCCAGGAAGAATCTACAGCTGCCCTGGAAGTCAAACTGCATAGCCCGTGACAAAAAGATATGGCCTCAACCACTATGATGGATGTGCGAGAAGTCAGGATCTAAAACCTAAGATGCAGAGAAGTAGACCCAGAAAAGGGCTCTGTGGAAACAGACAGCTCAACAGCTGATAGCTGATGCATCCTGGATCCCTGCCATGAGAAGACCGTTCGTAGACTTCTCAGACAGGAGACACATGAGACAAATCTGTGCATTGAGCACCTAATGCAAGACAGGAAGGGCTCAGTTAGCATTCTGCTGATGAGTTGAGGCACACGAGACCCTCGGTGTGGTTACCCATGTGCCCACCTAGCACAAAAACCCCAGTGGGAACATCAAGACCTGAATAACCTACGACATCATGCACAGAAAACAGATGACACAAACTACCTCCTTACCTACAAAGCCCCTTAGGGAATTATAGTGGTGGCTGCCTGATGGAAAAACCACAGTGGCGTGACGCAGTGACTCAAAGATCTAAAACGGACCCCTCACGACTACAGAAACCAGTGCTAAAAAGCCCAATAGACAAAGAAGAACGGGACAATATAAGTGCCATGGCCAGTACTAGAGGAAACCTCACTGGACACTTAAGGAAAAAGGCAAAACTGGAATAATGGAAAAAGCTTGCATGCCCATGACTGTGATAAGAGACACACCCCTGGCTGGAGATTGTTGTGAGCAGAAGTAATACACATTCTGTTCTCCAAGAAATCCCAGGGGAGACAGTGACAAACTTATGCTGGAAATAGAGGCATTGACTAGGCGCTTGAGTAACTCTGATATCCTGATGGACAGTGAATGGATGGATGCAAAAATTAAGTCAGGAATGAAGTAAGTAAAAGGCAGAGAGAAGCAAAGACCTCAGAGTCCTGGAGGGCATATTTTCATGTACGTAATGTTTTCCAAGATGAGACTCATCGGACATTCAGCCCCACATATTGCAACACAGATGCCTGGATGGCTTACACTGCGTCGCTCGTGATTTTGTCATACCTCCTGTCACCTGTGGGGAGACTAAAACAGAACAGGCCTTACCAACACCCAAATCCAACTGCAAAACCAATCTGAGAAAGGCTGATGAGCCCTCCTCCCTTTCCCAACCATCCCTCTGCCCCAAAATGTTAGAAACCCCTTCTCTTCTCCTGAACTGCCAGGGAAGGAACCCTGCTCCTTCCCAAGAGCTCCTTCCCTGCATTTGCATCCTCATGCGAACATGCCTACAAACACCATGCTTTATGGCCCTGCCCCTTTCTTGAGAAACGCTAAAACTACATATACAGATGTATACAAGATGCTCACCCTAACCCCTGCTAGATAGTCTCACCATCACTCCTATTAAGAGAGGTGATATCACCAACTTAAACAGCATACAGCAAAACCAGTAAAGAAGACAAGGTCCCATCTTCATAGTCAGGAATTCCAGGAAAATGCAATGCACCTAGAACAAAAAAAACCCCAAACCAACACATGCTATTAAAACACCTTGCTACCCCCAAACACTCAACACAAAATTACTGACCTGAAGAAAACAGAAAGCTGCACACAACACTATATATGCTGCTTTACCTCAGCTGGTTCTGCAGCTCTTACCTCAGATGCCTCTGCTTCTCTAAGTGCTAAAACACACCTGCACCAAACAGCTGAGGCAGCTCAAGGGCAGCAGAAGCTGCAGGAACAGCAGAGCCCCAACCCCCAGGCAGCCCAGAAGCACACTGAGCTCCCTGCTGCAGGCTGTGGCTCTTATACCCCTGGGGCCCCACCCACCGCCCTTGAGGCCCGCCCACTGCCCTTAGGCCCCGCCCACCACCATTGGGCCCCAGAGAGGACCTGCGCAAACTGGCGCAAACCGGTACAGACCGGCGCGGGCCAGCACAAACTGGTACGGAACAACTCAGATCAGGTGCGGACTGGTGCAAACCGGTACGGACAGGTGCGGACCGGCGCAAACCGGTAGGGACTGACCCGGACCGGCGCAGACCGGTGCAAACCGGTACAGACTGGCCCAGACCCACACGGACCAGCGCAAACCCACATGGACTGGTGCAAACCTGTACAGACTAACCTGGACCCACACAAACTGGCACAAACTGGTACAGACCGACCCGAACCGGCGCGGACTGGCACAAACCAGTATGGACAGACCCGGACCGGTGCAAATCGGTATGGAGGGGCCAGGACCCACGCAAACGGGTGCAAACCTATACAGACTGACGCAGACTGTCGCAAACCGTTACGTACCAACCAGGACCGGTCCGGACCGGCATAAACCAGGACGGACCGGACCAGACCCTCGCAGAGTGGCACAAACCGGTACAGAGTGGTGCAAACCAGTACGGACTGACCTGGACCAGCGCGGACTGGCACAAACCGGTACAGACTGACCCAGACTGGCGCGGACTGGTGCAGACCAGTACAGACCGATCCAGACCCACACAAACCGGTGCAAACTGGTATGGACCGACACGGAGTGTCCTGGACCCGCATAAACCAGTACGGGCTGACCCAGACCCGTGGAAATTGGTGCAAACCGGTACAGACCAACACGGACCCATATGGACCAGCATAAATCGGTACGGAGTGTCCTGGACCGGCGCAAACCAGTGCAAACCGGTTCGGACCGACCTGGTCTATCGCTCCGTACCTATATTGACAGTCATTTGAGACTGTCTTGCATTGTACGGCTCTGTGTTGCCTTTTGTCTTCCAGTGCAGCGCTCTGTATTGTGTTTTGTCTCAACTGATTTATGAGCGTGGTGTGTCATACGGCATTATATCAGCACATGCATCGCAGGGCTCTCCATCGGTATCATAGGGCATCGTGGAGCTGGTGTAGAGGGTTCAAGTGACCAAGGTCTCCATGCACGCGGGCAGGCATCAAGAAGATCACAGTCGGTTTGTGAGGTAGTGTGAGGTAAGCCGGTAAATTGGCAATGGTTTTCCTAATGTTTTTGACAGCACCTTGCGGCAAGCCTGTAGAAACGGTCGAGGCATCGAGGTCCGAGGGGTGGCGTGACAGGCATCGGAGCCATTGGCCACTTCGGGGCGGATCAGTCGTTACGCCTCTCTGGATTTTCAGGACGTCTCTGACCATGAAGCGTTATCTTTGGGAGCGGAGCGGGCGAGCGGAGCCACGGAGGACCATTCTCTCACAGACGAAGCGTGCGTTCGACAGCTTTGTATTTTGCATTTGCAGGTGGCGGAGTGGCACGAGGATATGAAAGGCACCTCCCATTTAGTGATGTGCATTACTGGCTTCTAAGTAGATCTTTAGCGTGGCTGAAACCAGGACAGCTGTGTAAAGAAGTTTTCAATAAATTTGCATAGTTTCAAAGCAATGTAGACAACTACCTGAGTGTAACCAGCATCCAAAGAAAATGGCAGATGTTAGAGAGTAGCGGGCATGAGTCACATCCGAGGAGTACGAGAAGGAAAATGTCAAGCTTAGGCAGTAATGGTGGAATGTTAAAACGGATGTGTAAAATTACCTTAACTGCTGTGAGAGCTAATGGTAGTTAGAGGAGTACTTCTTAGGAGGTCTAAGGTATGTAGAAGAATGCCCAATTAATAAAGCTTCAGTAAAGAGTATTCTGCTCTCTTGTGTTCTGTCTTTGAATTTTTTTTTCCCACTGTATCTGTCTCTGGCTTCTGTCTGTGTCTCTGTTGTTGCCTTTGCACCTTCTTTGTTGGTCTTCCTCAAGGTAGTTTTTGTGTCTCTCTTTTATTTTAATTTTCCTTTTTGGTATTTGTTTTTGGCATTTTTGGGGGGCTTTGTCATCTTGTCTTTGATCTCGTGTTTGGTGAGTTCTTCTCTTTGATTTCAGGGCTTTTCTGGTATCTTTAATCTGACGTTTTTATTGCTGTCTACCTCAAATGTAACTTAGCAGCAGTAGAAAATGGTACCTCCTAGGAAGTAATTATTAATGTAAATTAAAAAAAAAATCAACACCTTGTTCCCAGGGTGTGTGCAATTTTCTACTGCTGCACCAGACTTCTTATTTTTAGATTTTTAATTTTACATTTATACATTGACAGACAAAGCATGTGCCTACTAGGAACCTTGAATTCTAATTGGGAGTAATCTACACCTGAAAAACAAAACGTGCATAACTCCCATTTAGGGTTAGGGTTAGGGTTAGGGTTAGGGTTAGGGTTAGGGTTAGGGTTAGGGTTAGGGGGTTAGGGTTAGGGTTAGGGTTAGGGTTAGGGTTAGGGTTAGGGGTTAGGGTTAGGGTTAGGGTTAGGGTTAGGGTTAGGGTTAGGGTTAGGGTTAGGGTTAGGGTTAGGGTTAGGGTTAGGGTTAGGGTTAGGGTTAGGGTTAGGGTTAGGGTTAGGGTTAGGGTTAGGGTTAGGGTTAGGGTTAGGGTTAGGGTTAGGGTTAGGGTTAGGGTTAGGGTTAGGGTTAGGGTTAGGGTTAGGGTTAGGGTTAGGGTTAGGGTTAGGGTTAGGGTTAGGGTTAGGGTTAGGGTTAGGGTTAGGGTTAGGGTTAGGGTTAGGGTTAGGGTTAGGGTTAGGGTTAGGGTTAGGGTTAGGGTTAGGGTTAGGGTTAGGGTTAGGGTTAGGGTTAGGGTTAGGGTTAGGGTTAGGGTTAGGGTTAGGGTTAGGGTTAGGGTTAGGGTTAGGGTTAGGGTTAGGGTTAGGGTTAGGGTTAGGGTTAGGGTTAGGGTTAGGGTTAGGGTTAGGGTTAGGGTTAGGGTTAGGGTTAGGGTTAGGGTTAGGGTTAGGGTTAGGGTTAGGGTTAGGGTTAGGGTTAGGGTTAGGGTTAGGGTTAGGGTTAGGGTTAGGGTTAGGGTTAGGGTTAGGGTTAGGGTTAGGGTTAGGGTTAGGGTTAGGGTTAGGGTTAGGGTTAGGGTTAGGGTTAGGGTTAGGGTTAGGGTTAGGGTTAGGGTTAGGGTTAGGGTTAGGGTTAGGGTTAGGGTTAGGGTTAGGGTTAGGGTTAGGGTTAGGGTTAGGGTTAGGGTTAGGGTTAGGGTTAGGGTTAGGGTTAGGGTTAGGGTTAGGGTTAGGGTTAGGGTTAGGGTTAGGGTTAGGGTTAGGGTTAGGGTTAGGGTTAGGGTTAGGGTTAGGGTTAGGGTTAGGGTTAGGGTTAGGGTTAGGGTTAGGGTTAGGGTTAGGGTTAGGGTTAGGGTTAGGGTTAGGGTTAGGGTTAGGGTTAGGGTTAGGGTTAGGGTTAGGGTTAGGGTTAGGGTTAGGGTTAGGGTTAGGGTTAGGGTTAGGGTT